>NC_089837.1:345405634-345613134 GCF_035609145.1 Eleutherodactylus coqui
AACTTTGACAGTAGGAAATGCTATTGTCAAAGCCATAATCAAAGCCCTAACGGCAGGAAAAAAATGAAAAGTATACATCACCTTAGAAGCGCTCTCATCTCCGTAGCGTCTTCACCCCGAACCCCCGGCACTATTCTTCTGCATCTCTTCTGGCTGGGGATTGAAAAATCCCCACCTCATGGAAGCACTGGCTCTGATTGGCTGACGCTTAGACAAACACAGCCAGCACTCAATGAACCAATCATAGCCATTCATTGAGCGCTGGCTCTGATTAGCTAAGTGTCATCCAATCACAGACAGCGCTTCCAGGAGGCTGGGATTTTTCAGAAAAGATGAAGAACAGTGCCAGGGACCGTGAAAGAGCTGCAGCGGAGCCGCAGACAGCACTTCTAAGGTGATGTATACTTTTTTTCTTTTTTTTTTCTGCAGCTAGGGCTTATGTTTGGGGTAGGGCATATATTTCAATCCCCCCCCCCCCCACCATCACACCAAAAAATCCTTTCATGTGGTGCCACATAATCGCACGACTTTGTAGCACCACATGCGACTTTGTAGTGCTACAAAATCGGGGTATCACCGCGAGAAACCTGCAGCGATATCGGACGGACCAGCAATGCGATATGCCCACCAGCCCCATTGAAAACATATCATGATCCTCTGTGACAGCTGTAGCAGGGGATTCTTTTGTCCCTGTGGGGAATCTTTAGTGCAGAACAGACCTTCCTGGCGCACAGATGTCCTATGCTTTGCAGATGCGAGTATTTTGCACCTGTATCAGACGGACGTGTGAACACTTTAGTGGACACCCACTTGCGCAGCGCAGTGCGAGAAAAAAGCCAGCATCATGCCAGGATATCGGCATAACGCTGGCATATCGCCAGTCTTTTCAATGGGGCCAGCGGCAGCAGCGATAGCCCCATTGAAAAGAGAAGCAGAATGCCGGGGACTTCTGCCACAGCTGTGACAGCTGTGGTTGGAGTTTCCTTCATCCCTCCGGGGACCGCGGGGATGAAGGAATTCTCTGCCACAGCTGTCACAGCTGTCACAGCTGTGGCAAAAGTCCCTGGCATTCTATCCCATTGCTTTCAATGGGATCGGCACTGCTGCCAATCCCATTGAAATCAATGGTTTCTGCTAAGCCCCGCAGTAAGATTATCGGGGAAGGGCTTGAAATATAAGGCCTTCCCCGATAATCAGTAGAAAGTGTGTAAAAAAAATTAAAGAAAAATTTACTCACCTCTCCAGCGCTCAGACGCGTCCTCCTGCTGGCTCCCCTGCACTGCTATTAAGCTCTTTCAGCAGTCGAGGATTTAAAAATCCCCGCCTCCTGAAAGGGCTGTGCAGATTGGCTGAGGGCTCAGCCAATAGCAGCTACAGCTTAGCTAATGGCTGAGCGCTCAGCCAATGACACATAGCCCTTAGCTATTCATTCATTTTTTTTTCATATAGCAGATATTAAATGTGAATTAAATGGGTACGGGAGATCCGCTGCGGATTTCAAGGCTGGGAGGTGGAGAAAGTACTAGGAGGTGGGGTAAAGTGGGCAAAACACCTCCAGCATAAAAATTGCATCTGCATACATACGTGCGTGAAAAAAAACGCATCCGCATGTCACCCGCATACAATAAAATACAATTTTAAGCTCATCCGCACTGCATCCGCAGCCCAAATCCCCGTTACAAATCTGCAGCGGATCTGATTTTTCCCCGTGGACATGAGGCCTTAGGCTAACTACTCGAGCGAGTAGTGCCTTAGTCGAGTATCTGCCCGCTCATCTCTAAAGATTCGACTGCTGAATCTTTAGAGACGAGGGGGAAGATACTTGACTAAGGCACTACTCGATCGAGTAGTTAGCCTTAGCGAGTATGCTCGCTCATCTCTCCTTATGGGCTTTTTGCCTGTTTCACACGGGCCTCAAAATTACACAATTTTGTTGTGATGCAACATCGCAACAAAACCCATTTATGTGAAGCTCATGGTTTCCATTAGGTTCTTTCACATGAGAGATGTTTTGTAGCCTGAAAGAACCCATTGGAAACCATGGGCTTCACATACATGTGTTTTGTTCTGTAGCGCTGTCGCATCACAACAACATTGTGCGATTCCACAGCCCGAGTGAAACATGCCTTATGCCATGGTGATTTATTTTCATCCCCGACTTTCAAGAGCAAAAGCAATGAACTGCAAAGAAGAAGATGCTCCCAGTGTTAATAGGCCACCATGATGTAATATTAGAGCTGAACTAATATGTTCATCCTCATAAATCTGCTATATAACTGTCAATGTCTGTCTGTTTGTTGGAGCATCGTGCACAAACGATGCCACCGATTGACACGACATTTTGCACACAGTAGAAGTTTGACCCGGAGGAGTTTATAGGCTAAAGAATTCTGAAATTGTTGTCATTGCAACCTTATTTGCATATTTTTGCCTTTCCTTAAATTTTAATGCAGCAACATCCACATTTGCTTTCACCAATAGATTCTACATCCTCGATTTTGTATTCCTGGTTATTTTCAACATGTAAGAGTCAGACTGAGCGCTGCCAATTTGTGTTTCAGGAAATTATATGTCCCCAGACAGGAATACATGGAGCAACCGAGGAGTAAAAACTGTTGCCCATAGCAACCAATCACAGCGCAGCTTTCATTTTACCTCAGCAGTATTACACATGAAAGCTGAGCTATAATCAGTTGCTATTGGCAACAAACAATGCAAAATTCTACTCAAATCGGACCAGAACTAGGGATTTCTATATGACACAAACAAACAGATTTTGTGTTTTAAATATAAGTAGCTTTCATTTTATCTCAGCACTAAGGATTAAAAGCTGTTGCCTACAACAACCAATCACAGCGCAACTTTTATTTTACCTCAGCAGTATAATATATAGCTAATACAGTCACATAGCATTAATCAGAATAGGTGTGCTTTTACGTATTTATGCGTACGTTTTGATATCCTCTCTTCTTACTTAAAATGTCCCGTTTTGTATAGCACGCGTTCTGTTTTGGGTACCAGGGATATATCTATATATATAAAGACGAAAGCCCTCACTGACTGACTGACTCACTGACTGACTCACTGACTGACTCGCCAAAAGTTTTCCAACTTCCCGATGTCGTAGAAACATGAATTTTGGCAAGAGCATAGATTATCTCCAAAATAGGAAAAGTAATTGGGTCCCAACTCGATTATTCAATTCTAGCACAAAATAATTAGCGTCGAAATTTAACGTACATAATCTAAATCTCTTACTTCCCAATGTCATAGAAACTTAAAATTTGGCACGAGCATTGATTATGTCATAAATAGGAAAAGCTAATGGGTCCCAACTCGATTATTCAATTCTAGCACAAAATAATTAGCGTCAAAATTTAACGTACATAATCTAAATCTTTTACTTCCCAATGTCATAGAAACTTAAAATTTGGCACGAGCATTGATTATGTCATAAATAGGAAAAGCTAATGGGTCCCAACTCGATTATTCAATTCTATGCGCAAAAGAATTAGCGTCCAAATTTTACGCACGAAATGTAATTTTCTCACTTCCCGATGTCGTAGAAACATGAATTTTGGCAAGAGCATAGATTATCTCCAAAATAGGAAAAGTAATTGGGTCCCAACTCGATTATTCAATTCTAGCACAAAATAATTAGCGTCAAAATTTAACGTACATAATCTAAATCTCTCACTTCCCAATGTCATAGAAACTTAAAATTTGGCACGAGCCTTGATTATGTCATAAATAGGAAAAGTTAATAGGTCTCAACTTGATTATTCAATTCTATGTGCAAAAAAATTAGCGTCCAAATTTTACGTACGTAATGTAATTTTCTCAGTTTCCGGTGTCATAGAAACGCAAAATTTGGCACGAGCATTGATTATGACATAAGTAATAAAAGCTAATGGGTCCCAACTCGATTATTCAATTCTATGTGCAAAAGAATTAGCGTCCAAATTTTACATACAGAATGTATTTTTCTCACTTTCCAGTGTCATAGAAACGTGAAATTTGGCACGAGCATTGATTATGTCATAAATAGGAAAAGTTAATGGGTCCCAACTCGATTATTCAATTCTATGCGCAAAAGAATTAGCGTCCAGATTTTACATACATAATCTAATTCTCTCACTTCCCGATGTCATAGAAACTTGAAATTTGGCACGGGCATTGATTATGTCATAAACAGGAAAAGGTAATGGGTCCCAACTCGATTATTCAATTCTAAGTGCAAAAGAATTAGTGTCCAAATTTTAGGTATGGAATCTTATTCTCTCACTTCCTGATGTCATTTTATATAAAGGAAACGTCGCATAGTTGCCTCCACGTGGTGTTTCCTGGGTAATGCAGAGAACTATGCAAAATGGTGAACATATGTTTTTCCGGTATCTCTAAAGTAACCACGACTTCATAAGATCTTCCGTGTGAACACCAGATAAACACCGGTACCAAATTAACTCGGGCGAAGCCGGATATATCAGCTAATATATATTTATTTATATATTTAGCACCTTGTTTGTTTGTGTCGTATACAAATCTACAGTACAGTTCTGGTTCGATTTGAGTGAAATTCTGCATGAAATTCTGGCATAATTAAAAATCGAAAACTCACTGTCTTCCCCTGTAATTTTTATTGCCAACAGCAACAAATCACAGTTCAGCATTCGTTTATTACACTTCTGAGGCAAAGTAAAAGCAGTGCTGTGATTGGTTGCTATGGGCAACAGCTTTTTGTTTTGGACGACTTTCATAACAGTGCGGTGCTCAGCTCATTGTTGGGGCTCACTTTTTATATTCCAGGTCTGCTATTCATAAAATTGCTGTGCAACACATCTGTATATCTTCTAGTTGTGCTATAAACAAGTACAACTCTACTGGGCTCCTTGTAAATTACTGCTGCTACCAATATGTTGTCCAAGTCCCTTATCCCTTAGTGACCAAGCCTGTTAGCGCCTTAATGACCAAGCGAAATTTTGGAAATCTGACATGTGTCACTTCAACATAGCATAACTCCAGTCAGTGATTCTGACATTGTTTTTTCGCCACATATTGTACTTCATTTAGGTGGTAAAAATAGACTAATAGAATTTGTGTATATATATTTCCATCTGTTTATTTTTTTCTGGACGCACATTTGAAAAAACATTTTTTAAAAACCATTTAACATTACTTATCAACGTTTTGAGGAACACTTTGTTTTCCTACACCAAGCCAAGATTGCAAAGGCTCATAGGTGTCAGAATGATAGATAACCCCACAAGTGACCTCATTTTAAAAACTACACCCCATAATATATTCTGGGGTGTCATTTGTACAGTAGTTAATATACACTGAGGGGTGTCATGAGTATTTTGACCCCACTGTTTTTTTCAGGAATTATTGCAATTTAGAGGAGAAAAAACAAAATTTCATATTTTTGCAAATATGTCATTTTAAAGATATGGATACCCCCGTTTGTTCTGCGTTCCGAAACACACCCATTGTGGCCCCAATCTTCTGTCCGTATGCACAACGGGACCCAAACCGAAAGGAGCAATCGGTGGCTTTCAGAAAATACATTTTACTTGAAGGTGTATAGGGGGCATTGCTCACTTGTAGATCCCTTCAGCGGCCACAACGACAGAGAACCCCCACAAAATGACCCCATTTTGAAAACTAGACCCCTTAACAAATTCATCTAGGGGTGTACTGTGTATTTTGACCACCCAGTTTTTGAATGAATCTAAGCAAAGCAGAAGGAAAAAAATATGATTTTCATTTCTTTGGCTATTGTGTCATTTTAAAAAGTTTTTTTTGTGCAGCGCATATATGAATAAAAACTTTCACCCTAAAATGGATGCCCCTGTTTGACCTGTGTTCAGAGACATACCTTTTGTGGCCCTAATCTAATGTCTGTATGCACAACAGGGCCCAAAGCAAAAGGAGCAGCCTGTGGCTTTCAGAACACTCATTTTGCTAGAAGGTGAATTAGGCCCAATTGCCCACTTGTAGAGCCATTGAGTTTCTAAAACTATGGAGAACCCCCACAAATGACCTCATTTTGAAAACTAGACTTTAACAAATTCATCTAGGGGTGTACTGTGTATTTTAACCACACAGTTTTAGAAATTAAGATTTTCATTTTTTTTTGCAATTGTGTCATTTTAAAAAGTTTTTTTTGTACAGCACACACATGAATGAACACTTTCACGCCAAAATGAATACCACTGTTTGTCCCGTGTTCAGAAACATACCCATTGTGGCCCCAATCTTATCTCCATATACCCAACAGGGCTAAACCAAAAGGAGCATTAAACTTCAACTGTTTTTTAGCCATTTTCCAATGGATATCGGCGATCACCTGATCAGGAACCGCTCACTGCGGCCTTCAGTCACTGCTTCAGGGTCTCGGCTACCTTTGGTAGCCAGGAGCAAGGAGATTATAACTTTTCCAGGCCCTCCCCAGCTTCTGCGCTTCCAGTCGCCATTTTGGCGACGGGAGCATGTGCCAAAGCTCAGCAAAGGTCCACGGGTAAAGATCTCAGCTATGTTTGGTAGCCAGGAGCATGGAGATTTTACATTATCTCAGCAATCTGCTATTTTGGCGATAGGTGCATGTGCAGAAGACGGGGCAAGATCCACGGATAAATCCGTGCACCTTAGGTACATCATTTTATCTCCCCTCATGGTGACATCTCCCTACACTCGGCTACTCATACTACCTGGGAGCAGAGTGATCTTAAATTTCCAGGACCTCTTGGCGCATGATTTTTTACATATGGCACAAATGCGCAAAAGGCAGCATCAGGTCCTGGATGAACCAGAACACAGCAAGACATTGTGGAGATGAGGTGAGTACTTTTAACTCCCCTCAAGGATCCGATCCATGAGGGAAGCTGAATCTTTAACTTTATTTTACTTTATTTACTTCTATGTGATAGCCATTATCCAATGCATTGAATTCAATGAATGGCTGAGCGCTGCCTCTGATTGGCTGAGTGCTGTGACCAATCACTAGCAGTGCTCAGCTCATGCATATGACAAGGCACAGACATGGATGTGAATAATTTGCAATTTAAAAAATACTACAACAGAAATACAAACATCTTTAAATAGTCACTGATAAGGAGGTTTTATGGTCCCTAAATTAGTGTTAGGGGGTCACCAGATGAGCAGTGTCATCTCTGTGCCATAGATTTCTCATACTTCCCATACACGCATGAATCCTCGTGAAGAATTTAGCCTACTATTGAAAGTGTCAAAGGTTGTTATAAATTTATATTCCCAAATTCTTTTATGGTTTTGTGACTTTAAATTGCCTTTCAGTATCAAAACTTTCATATCTTCTATGTTGTGTCCGTGACTAGAAAAATGCTCCGCCACAGGGAATTCTGTCTTTCTCTGTTTAATTGTGTGGTGGTGAGACCTCATCCTCGCTTTTACTTTTTGTCCTGTTTCTCCAACATAAAGGGCACCAATAGGATATTTACTGCACAGGATCAGGTACTCAACATCAGACGTGGAACATGTGAATGTCCCCGGGATCTTACAGTCTGCTGTGTGTTGGGAATTTGTATCCTGTGCACAGTCCGTACATGTGAGCAGGTCTTACAGCTCCTTACCTTGCAGGGATAAGTTCCTTTTTGTGTGTCAGAGGGCAATACACTCCTGATTATAAGGTTCCTCAGATTTGGAGGTTGCCTGTAACACAGTTGCGGAGGGTCTGGGAATATGGTTTTCAAATGATCATCTTTGTGTAAGGTATGATGGAGTTTTCTTGCAGTTTTCCTTAGTACCTCCAGCTGTGGATTGTTGGTCACTACTAGAGGTACATGATTGTTTTCTTCCTTCTCTGTATATTGGAGTAGTTGATTTATGGGTATCCTGGTGGCTCTGGTGATTTGGTCACCAATTGAGGTGGGATGGTAGCCCTGATTTAAAAATGTTCTTTTAAGATGGTACAAATGTTCCTCTCCATTTGTTGGGTTGGAGCAGATCTGGTTGTATCTGATGGCCTGGCTGTAGACGATGGACTTTTTGTCAGACACAGCAAAAAACGTGTCTGAAAGTATCTAAAATATATAATAAATATAGCCAGAAAACTGTTAAAGGTTTAATAATAAATAAGCCCCGCTATGTTTAGTACATCCACTTATATTAATCCAGTCTTTATCCTCCTTTATATCTGTAGAGTGTTCTGGCCAATATACTGCATTCTGCAGAAACATTTTGATAGATATATTTCAAATAAAAATGTAAAGTCCCCTGGTGCAAGCACCAAGTCATGACCGACTCCTAGGGTGATGTTTTCTTGGCAGACTGTTTTTGCAGGGTGGTATGCCATTGACTTCTTCCCCAGTGATCTTTAGCCCCCAGCAAGCTGGGTACTCATTTTACCGAACTTGGAAGGCTGAGTCAACCTTGAGCTGGCTACCTAAACCATGCAGGTCGTGAGTGAGTGCTTAAGACTGCATTCTGCTGCCTTAACACTCTGCGCCGCACGAGGCTCTAAATAGCATATGGCTTCCATAAATCAAGTATCATATAATCACTGTGTATCAAATAATGAGGAGTAATGAAGAAAGGAATTCATCTGAAACATCTCACCCATAAAATTACTACTGAAAAAATTAACTATTGTTAGAGCAATTAAACCTCTTAAATCTGCATCTAAAACACCCAATAATCAGGTACTGGTAGAATGTTCTACACTTCTGTCCTCTTTCTGAGCTTGCTAGTAGTTAATTTTATTTTATAAATTCTTTATTTTCATTTTCAAGAAGTTACAAACCATACTCCATATCTTTATCTTTTGGAACAAAGCATTCTTCTTGTGTGAGATTTTTTTGCTTTATTAAAAGCTGCCTCTATTACTTTCCTAAAGTACCAGTTAGCTTCAAACCTTGCTTTTAGCATAGTGATCGGTTGTAAATAATCTGTAAAGCGAGATGAATTCCTTTTGATACACTTACATTTACTGAATGCAATATTTAATTTTCCATTTTTATAATGAACACTATTAAAGTCTAGATAACTATCGCCATCAACAGTCTTAAAATGTTTTGTTTTGATCTTTCGTATATAAAGTGAAGCCTAACATTCTATTCCTTCATTAGAGTATGATTTAGTGAAAGTCAAACTTCAGTAATTTGGATTTTAAAAAGTGAAGAAATTTGAAGCACTTGTCTCTATGTCATTCCAAATAATTAATGTCATGTATGTGAAGTTTATAGATAACAATTTGTCTTGACAAATAAATATTCTCCACACATAATTTGTCAAAATAAACTTGTCTTCCAGTGTGCAAAACTAGGGGCAAAGTAGGTACCCATTACGGTGCCCCTAGCTTGCTTATGTATTTGTGCACAAGTATGAAATGTATTGAATCAAGAATAATATTCTCCAGGCATATGAAGATCTAAACAAATAATGTATGACTTCCATAAACCAAGTATCATATAATCACTTTGTATCAAAGATTTGACAGGACCGTTACCTCTACTGCTTGATAAAGCGGCCCCTGTGCACTGAAAAGCGTTGCATTCAGAGATTTAATAAAGATTTTTAATGGACTTCTGAATCAGCAAGTTCATGGAGTCTATTTGCCCAGGTGTTCTGAGAGCCATAATTACTCCGCTGACATAACTATATGAAGGCCTCTTTTTTGCAGAACGAGTTGAATTTTTAAATTGTCTCATTTTAGAGTATTAATAATATGTTGGAAAAAATAATTCTTTCTGGGGAGGAATGGAGCAAAAACAGCATTCAACTGTTTTTTTGTTTTTTTTTTGCTTTTATGGCATTCACCATGCGATATAAATGATTTGCTATGAAAATCAGTACTTGCCAGCAGCCCATTGCTTTTGATGGGACTGCAAAAGTGCTGGTTCCATTGAAAGCAATGGGAGGACATCGCGATCCTCTGCCACAGCTATGGAAGGGAAATCTTGACTTCCCGTGGAGAATATTTACACGGAAGCGGCGTGGGATGATTTTCAGGGAAGGGCTTATATTCAAGCCCTTCCCCGAAAATCACTGCAAGGGTTGCCGGCAGCCCATTGCTTTCAATTGGCAGCAGCCGCGGCCTCATTGAAGGCAAGGGGCACAGACCTGCATTCACGTGTGTTTGTGCACGTACGTGGGTTCGCGGTTTTGTGCGCACCTATGTATGGCACACACTCGTGTGAATGCACCCTTTGACGTACATATGACTTTTCAATCACTTTTTATCATGTTTTTTGTCAATATTTCTTTTCTTTTAAAATGCTGACCGTGCAGATTAGGTAATGTAATAACTTTCATTAATTCACGTCATGATGCAATTTTGTAAGGCTTTTTTTAATCTTTAATATTTATTCTAAACTTTTTACTTAAGGAACTTAAACTTTGGATACATGGATTTTGAAGTTTTGATTTAAGTTAGATTTCTTGTGATCTGCAAGTTGTGATTGCAGCTACCTGCTCATTGAATTCTATTAGATTAGAAGATCACTGGGCTACACTGCAAGCTCTGGTTGCATGATCAGTGTCACAGCCAAAGCTGTTATGGAGCTCCAGGCCTTTACTAAGGCTGCTCTCACACAAGCATTACTAAAATAGCCAGTTCAAAACGAGGCATTTTTCCCCGATTTTGTGCCGCATTTTTAAACGCATTCTACTGGTTTGACAGTGTTTTTAATGCAGACCATCATTCTAATGGGTGATGACGTGCATTAAAAAGTGCTAAAACGCACGAAAAAGAGAGTAGACACAAAAGCCCTATTGAAATCAATGGAGACTTTGTACCACGTTTAGTGTGGCATTTAAAATGGCACGCTAATCGTGGTAAAAAGCAGTCTGTGTGAGAGCTACCTAAGGTCGGACTCAAACAACCATATGTTAAAATGCAGCATTTTAACGTGTGGAGCTGCATGTCACCCTGATTGACTTTGCCTGCGTGTACATTTTGCGTTTAATATGCAATGAAATTACGCTTATGTGAGCCTGGCCTGAGAGGCAGCCAATTACAGACCTATTTGCTCTAACAGCTCTTATTACATATTGGGCTTGATAGTAGTCCTCTGGCAAGTGGGTGGTCCCTTCTTAAACACAGGGCTAAACAAGTTGTGTATTTAATTAAGTATAAGTCTCAATTTCCTTTTCTACACACTGATCCCTGTTAGTTTTACTTAGGGTGCATAGATATAGTAAGAAGGCTCATCATGAAGTTTCTTGCTGCAGCTTAGTCTGTTTCAGAAGCACTGAATATTTTCCTTTAAAGAAAGGGTAATGGAGGTTAATGGAGGTTTACAATTTGAAGAATTAACCTTTCCCATTGTGGCTCTTATAATATATTTTATATGAAATGGGAATTGTGGCTGACATGGACACATAAACAAAACAATAATTACCTAATACATCAGTGCTTAAAGCGTACCTGTCACACTGAACTCGCTGTTCTGTCTGAATGCAGAATATTATAGACAGGAGATGCTGATTACAATCATTTTATTGTTTTATGTTTTTTTAGGAAACTAATAAATTCTCCATTCTTCTGTATTTTTCACTGCAGATTCCACCTGTCTCTTCAGTGACTGACAAACTTATTTGTACTTCTTTGTTATAGAATTTAATACTATAAGAGTCTTTGTTGCATCTAAATCCATTAGACTGCCATGGAATCCAGGTCCAAGGCACTGCCTGCTTCCTCAGGGAATCAGTCCCTTGTGGGAAGGGAGACTCCCTCTCTTTCCACAGGACATGTCATTTTCGACACCTCGCCATTTTTAACATCTCTGTTCACTTCGGTCACCAGGGTTCCTTTGATGGCCTCCCCCTGCGCTGATGGCCTATTTTGATGGCCTCTTGCAGCTTAAGTCTTTCTCTCTTATCTATGGCCAATGCCACATCAACCATAGGCCTTTATCTTGACTCTCACTGTTGCTATCACACCCATGTGCTGCTGTTGCATCCACTAAACTCCAGTGACACCGCTCAAAAAACCTATTTATATGATGCCTGAGGCATCCAGATTGTTCGCGAACCTTCAGAAGGAGGTGAAGCTTACTCCCTACACTTTCTCCTGTCTAGGGCTGGATCTTCTGGGCAGTGACACACTAGCCAATAGCCTCGTCATCACCCATATCATCGAGAGTGCGGGCCTCCCTCCTGCAGCCTCACATGAGGCTTCAGCAAAATGGTGCCTCCTGCACCCTAGATTCTCCCCCTCCCTGGTCATGACACTTGGCTGGCAGAAGGCTCTGTTGCTACAGTGCTATGACTGCTGGCACCAGTGCTTGCAAGTGCCCCTTCCTGCATTCTCTTGTCCCCCACCCAGCCAGATGCCAAGCAAGAGGGGGCTAGGCTTACCACTCAACAATGAGCCATATTTCACAGCAGCAGCATGCTAATTCACTGAGTAACAGGGGTCTCACATGAGCAGATTTGAATTATGGATTCCCCGAGCGGAATAAAATTTGCAGCATACTCTACTTTACTACGGATTCCGCGTGTATGGGCTC
Organism: Eleutherodactylus coqui; assembly: GCF_035609145.1. Classification (NCBI taxonomy): domain Eukaryota; kingdom Metazoa; phylum Chordata; class Amphibia; order Anura; family Eleutherodactylidae; genus Eleutherodactylus; species Eleutherodactylus coqui. The sequence continues at coordinate 345,418,120 of NC_089837.1, forward strand.
CATTGATCTCTATAGATGCATTCCAGCTGCAGTGCGTACGCAATTACATTGTGAATGGGTGCAGATTTGTAAGCAGGTTGCTAGGAGACCAGATAATGGTATAAAAGAAAGCAGGTCTTTTTGGGCAGTATTGGCCATTATAGTAGCCATGGCTTTTGAGATGGGCAGATTCATTGCTCTTAGGTCTCAGTCACACGGGCGTTTGTACGCGCGTATGACAGCTGCGTTTGTGATCCGCATCTATATAGACCCAATGGGAGTAGTCACATGTGTGAATTTGTCATGCCCAGAAACGTATGTGCCGAAAATTATAGGACACAATGATTCACAGAACGCATGTAACTGCGTTCTGTGGCAAATCAGTGTGTTCTATGTAGGTGCGCTCAATGGGGTCGGCGGCAGCAGCGCTGACCCCATTAAGTACATATACTAAAGATCATTCTCCTCTGCTACAGCTGTCACAGCTGTGGCAGAGGAGAACGATATTCTCCCATTGAATTCAATGGAGCCGGCAATATAGCCGGCTCCATTGAAAGCAATGGGCTGCCGGCAAGCGCTGTATTAATTTTCAGGGAAGGGCTTCAAATATAAGCCCTTCCCTGAAAACCATCCTAAAAAAAGTGTAAAAAAAAAAAAAAAAATCAGCATCCAGCCAGCTCTTCTCCTGAACTGCTTTCAGTAGTATTCAGCAGGCGGGGATTTAAAATCCCCACCTGCTGAATGGGCTGCCTCTGATTGGCTGAGCACTGTGACCAATCAGAGGCAGCACATAGCTATTGAATGGCAGCTGAGAGCTGCCTCTGATTGGTCAAAGTGCTCAGCCAATCAGAGGCAGCACTCACTCACCCATTCATGAATTCATAGCGGACAGCACAACTTTTTGAGCGTACAAATGCCTGTGTGACCGAGCACTTTGGGTGGATAAACGCTGCTAGCATCAGTTATGCGCACAAAAAAATCATGTGACAAAACGCCCGTGTGACTGAGCCCTTATAGAGATCTTTCTTGTAATCTGAGACATGAATAGGTCGGATGACCAAGAAATGACTGAGAAGGACAGGGCCTGGGATGATCCCAGACCTACAGAGAACAATTGACCTCAGCCTTCACTGGCCGCAAAAAGAATTTATGTAAGTGTTGTTTTCCCCTAATTTTTTGCATATGTTTTTAGTATATTTGTGCTTAGTGAATTTAATGCCGGGCATGTTTGCAGTACCACTAATGTATTGTGATGCATTTGAAGCTGAAAAAAAGCGGAACAATTTTTTTTTATCATTACATCTTGACATAAGGGAATGGTTTAATTATAGTTACTTTCCTTCTGTTCACTACTGTGTACCAACATCAAATATTGCACTATGCTGCGCAATTATCTATCCTGAAAGAAATAGTAACGGGAATCTGCTCTTTGTTGTGCAGACAATAGATTGTTTTTGTGAAATAAGAAACAATTTTTTTACGCATTCTTATATTTTGCACTTTTAGCAATCAACATAGAAAAGGGCAGTTGTAAGTTAACGCAAATGTCAGCCTAGCCTGAAAGGAATAACACAAGGAATCATTAAAATACTTACATTAATCTAATTTTGTTTCCTTGTTCTGTTTCAGTGGATGAAATCAAGCAGAAGTGGTGAAGTGCGTGTGACCAGTTCCGCAAAGAGTACACAGCCATATTCAGAAGTGGAGCTGGAGGTATATAAGAGAGGTCGTACGTTTACTTCCAGCAGCTGATATATCTCGCACCAACTATGGAACTGCATCCACAAGTACAATGTAACATAATAAATATACTACGAATAGTGCCAACCTGCAGATTTAAGGGGATGTACACCTGCCATAGAGATGATCAAACCTGCAATACGACCCATGCGATAGGTTAAAAAAATATGTGGTCAGTGTAGGTTTGAATTTATTGGCTTTGACATTTTTAATTTGTAATCGTAAAAACATTTATGCATCTATCCTGTTCAACGAAAGATATATGTGTATCGCATTGCCTTCCCCAACACTGTTCCACCATAATGAATATTTGTTTTATGTTGCCGTATTGCTGTTGAGCTGATTGAGATGCATTGAACAACACCACACATGATGTGATTGCATGCCAGAATTCAGAGCTACACTACTTTCTAGATGCCGGAAACGGTGATATTAGAAGCTCATGATTGCAGCGTTAGTACTTCACTCAAAAACGTCATACTGAGGTCTTGTTGCTAGATAGCTCGCTCCTTCCTCTCTATGTCATCATATGTATAGTGTTAGAAGGATTGCGATTACTAAACTTTCATATTTTGTATAGTGGTGGAACTTTAGTATGGTCTGCGCTGAGGCCTACATATAGTAGTATCAGCATATGTCTCCACCCCACATCCCTTTGCCTGGTATGCATATCCTGTCTCTGTGCTGGTGGTGATAAGTGTACTCTAGTGATAAGGGCACTATAGGACTGATAAATGAACTAAGTTAATCAAGGCTGTATCTCTTTGTCCACAGGTCAACTGATAGTTTGGAGACTGTCAGGGAGGAGGTGAAGGAGGGAGAAACTTCTGTACCGGGAATTTTGCTGAGACTAGCAGAGTAGCAGTCCAAGTACCAGCAATGGGCCTTTGTTGGGGCAGCCAGCAACATCTCCAGCTCTTCCATGACCCTGGAAAAGAGGCAACGGAAACTAACGAAAATGCAGTGGCGAGTCCTGGACCTGCTACAGCAGCAGAACTAGCAGCAGGATGTGACTGAAAGCTTTGGATAGCATGTAGCGCATGTTCTCTAGCATCTGCCGTAGAATCTGCAACTTGTCACCCAGAGCTACATGCTGTATTTGCTGAAAGTGTCATTACCACCAAACTCTCCTTATGAACTGCATTACATCTTTTACTAGTACAGATGCCGACAGTCTTAGCACTAATTCGCCACACCACTCCCACAACCAAGGTAGTCATCACTATTTGCCTTTCAGCCATGGCTACCCAGAAAACCCAACTGCTAAGTATGCTCACGTAACAGCCCAGCAGTTTTCCTGGCCCATAACGCCAATATCAGGCCCTATAACTCACAGCACTGACATGCTGTTACGATCATGTGGGCAAAGTAAACACAGAGTCCACACGATCGTGACCAAAGGAAGACCAGGTACACACACACAGGTATCTCGCAAACTGACCCTGTGCTACCGGGAGGTTGGCATGGCCCTACCTAAGCGGGGACATTGCCCCAATAAGGGCAGCCCAGCGGTCTTCGGATCTCGGCCCTAGCTGATCCTAGGAGCCACGCACCAGAACAGGATGCATTCACATGACACATAATAGGGACTGTACAACAGGATACACAGCATACAAAATGCAACCACTAGTAACGGATGATAAGCTGAATATAAATACCAGGTATTAGTTGACATGTTGTACAATATGTGGAAGCTAGCAGGCCACTTCACGGCTCCTGCTTATACTGCTAGTCCCTACACTAACCAGGAGTCCAGCAGAACCGGACACCGTTCACACAGCACGCTGCAACAGGACATTACACAGATTGCAGGTCACACAGCAAGCTAACACAAAACTGACAGAATTTAAACGTACTAACGGACATGAACCAGATCACACTGCAAACTTCACCAGCCAAGGATTCATGACTGCTCACCTTGAACTCTAGACACAGACTGACCAAGAGCTGGGTTTATATGTGAGCACAGACCCAAGAGATTGGCTAGCAGGAAGTACCGCACCCAGCCAGCTTAATCAATTAACCCTCCACCTCCTGTGGAGCTGTGCTGCTAGGAAGCCTAGAACTACAGATTCCAGCAGCACACATAACAGTACCTCCCCTTTAAAAAAGGGGCCTCTGGACCCTTTAAGCATAACATCCAAAAAAAAATTATGCCACTCCTCCAAACTGCGCACTTGTACAGGTTTTATCTAAAAAGGACCTGACACCAAGGCAAAGATGGCAAAATGGGAGAGATTAAGGCAACCCACCCTACTAACATAGCGTGCACGGGACTTATCCACAAGGGCCTAGTGCGGACGCCAGCCAGTCAGCAGGAGAAAGGAAAAGGCTCAGGTACATACCAAATAGGGGTCTACAGCTAATCATGTCCACTGGGCGCACCTCGCCGCCGGACGGATAACAGACAGAGATGGAACTCAGACACAACATGCATGCCACCAAAGCTGTATGAAGCCACCACACCCACCGTACAAAGGGAAGGACCGCTAGAACACCTATCTGGCTATAAGGAAAATCGTGGCCGGCGTCACCAGCTCGCACCACGCACGCAAAATCAGATGTTCAGAGGCCGCACCTGCCAAGGGAAAGGAGAAACCTGCGAATGGCTACACCACAGCTATAAAGAAGACAATGTACGCAGGTTTGTTTTTTTTTTATAAAACATTTAATATTTTTTGGAGTGACCAATCAAAGGGTAAAATAAGGTATTAGTTTATAATATGGCCAAATTATGCAAATACAAAATAACCATTATTAAAGCAATAGTTCATGACATGCCTTTTTAAGGAAACCTTGAGCTAATTAGGCCATATTACATAAACTTGCAACCCACGTCAGGGTTCCTCATTGTCTTCTGAGTCTCTACCTAAAAAAACTAGCTAAAAAATAATTTGGAAGCTGGTAGAAAAGCCCAATAACAAGGTTTAGAGAGTGCAGATCCTCAGGCTTCATGGATAGAGTCCATCAGTCACAGAACTTCTCCCTGAGGAGTCAGGAAGTAGTTCATGAATTGGTCTGTAATGTGAAGTCCAGATCTACACTGTTGGTTATATCCGCATTTGAAACTGGGGAGGTTGGTGGAAGTGGATCCTCCGCCACAGTTCAACCCACGTCATTGCTCTGGCAAAAATAATGCAGAACCACAGTGGCTTTAATTACCGCACAAACGTTCTTGGGCTCCATCTGAATGGTGCCCAGGAAAATTCACCACTTACTGATAAGAATCCAAAAGCACATTCGACAAATCGATGAGCCCAGGTGAGACTGTAATTAAAGACCCATCTTCTGGTGTGCAACCCTCTCCGTGGAATTGGTTGACATGGTTGAATGTGGGTTGACATGCCAAAGCCCTCATCCACAATAAGGAATGGGGCTGCTGAACCTGAAGAACCAGAAACCCCAATATCCACAAGCACAAACCGGTAGTTACTGTTGGTTTATGACCAACAGAACTACGGAACCGTACGGCTTACAATTGTAATATCAGGACCCTGGGTTTGGCAGCTTCTTCACATGAATGTGCTTACCATCCAGGGCCCCGATTCAGTTCGGAAACTTCACAGCAGCTTGGAATCCCTCTGCGATGTTCCGCCAGTCTTAGGGAGAGGGCAGCAACATCACCGATGGCTTCAGCTGCTTTAAGATATTACAAAAGAAAAAAGGGAAGCGCCTACTAGGGGAAAAGGATCTCTAAACCACAAAACACACATGGAAACCTGCTTGCGCTTACCTCAGGGTGACCAGCAGATGCTGTTCAGGGGAGATACACAGACGCATGCTAGTTTCGGCATACCTTACTGGGTTGCTGCAACACCAGAGGGTGAACCTAGAAATTCTGCTTCTTTTTTCTGGGTGTTCCTCTAGCATCGGACATGACTGTTCAAAAAAAGTTGTATATACCAGCCAAGCCAAGAGAGCAGTATCCCGTTGGGAAGGCATGGTTCTCAGATCAAAATCAACAGCTCTCACCACGGCAAAAGCACCAGAAAATGTCACCTGGAAGTTCACCTGAACGATAAAAGGGTGTTTCCAGGGGGTTGGAGAACTTTCTGAAGTAATTACCTGCTTACGATCTTTCTTCATATACTGTACATCCACAAGGAAAACAGCATGTATACGCGACCACATGCGACCATTCACAATTTGCTTCCACAATATTTTTAGGTCTTTCGCTGCACATGTCCACACACAGAATCCAACCCGCTTGTGTGAGCCTGGCCTAAGCGGGAGTGTTTTATGAGCTGATTTCAAACCATTTTTGATGCCTGGATAACCTTTTTAACAGCAAGCTTTCTTTGCACAGTTTCCTCAAAAAAGTCTGTGTGATCAAAATCTCCTGTTATGTAACATGCTGCTTACAGATACAGAAGTATTTTCAGCTTAAAATGACATTTAAACTCTATATACAAATATATACTTTGTAAGTACAGTTTGTTGTAAATAACTTTGTTATTAGGGAGCGGGAGGAGTTGGAGCTAAGCTCTGCCCCATCCCGTCCCTCCATTACAAACCGCCGGAGGGGAGGAGGGAGGCAGAGAGCCGGTGAGGGGGAAGGAAGGGGGAAGACAGCCCAGATGGTCGCGTATATCGCTGGCTGTAAAAATGGCAATATATGCTCCTGTGAATAAGCCCTAAAGGTGCATTTTCTTGGAACGCTTATTATTTTTTTGCTGGATCATTCAAGTTCAAATGAAATCATTTGGTGTAATCACAGCCAATGATGGAACAATGTGCAATAATGTATTTGCTTATAATTTATTTCATGCAGGAATGAAAATCATTGTTGGCTCATTCGCTAATCATTCAGTTTAAATACTGATCGGTTAGTTGTTTTCATTCACTAGTACAACGATTTGCGAGTGAACGATTTATCTGCCTGCATAATCATGCTTGCTTACTCATTCCTGGCACCCTTAGGGCTTATTCACAGGAGCGTATATTGGCCCCCGTTTACATGGCCATCCGATATACGCTACCATCTGAGGTGTCTTCCACCTTCCCTACCCCTCACTGGGTCTCTCCCCCTCTCCTCCATTCTGTCTGTTTTCAATGGTAGGGTCAGGATGGAAGCTAAGCTCCGCCTCATCCTACCCCCTCCCATTACTGACTGCAGACAAGGGACAGGAAGGGGGCAGAAGCATATCTCCGCCCCCATCCCTCCCATTGCAAACAGCCAGAGGGGAGGAGAGAGGCAAAGAGCCTGTGAGGGGGAAGAGACAACTCAGATGGCAGCGTATATCAGACAGCTGTTAAAACGGCACCCGATATACGGTCCTGTGAATAAGCCCTAAGCCTCCATTTCTAATATTTAAAAGGTTTGCTTGGGATTTTAAAAAAAAGGGTCTGCATTTTTTTCCCAGAAATAGAACTACTCATGCCCATGGGCTGTAACTGGTTTTGCACCACAGCTCCATTAAATAGAGATGAGCTGCAATAATAGACACAGTCTATGGACAGAAATGGTACTGTGTCTGTAAAAAAGAAAAGAAAAAAGCCAACCATTTTTGCAGTATTAGACAAACCTTCTAAGGACTACTTAAAGGTGTTATAAAATAGTTTTTTCAAACCTACCCAAAGCCACAACACCATTGATGTTGTTATAGAAAGTGGGATTTCCTTCTACAAAATAGAACTGCATAGTTACTTTAAAGGGTAGTTTCAACAAAAGTGTTCCCTAATGATGATCTATGGCAGTGTTTCCCAACTCAAGTGCCCAGGGACCCCAACAGGCAATGTTTTCAGGATCTCCTATAGTAAGAACACCTGTGGCAATGTCTAAGGCACTGAAACAGTGTAGTAGCCCAGTACATGCTTTCCTGGCCCCCTCCATAATGTCATACACATATGTCTTATGTAGATGCTTTGTTTAAAACTGTCTTGTCATTCTGTTAAGTGTATTTCACAGCTGCAGCAAGTGAGAGGTTAAGTGTTTGCAAAGCCTGGAGACTGTCTGTAAATGTATCAATTTATATCCTGTCACGTGGTATGAGAGAGGTTATAAAAGTGAGTGTTTGAGAACTGGAAAGGAGTCCATGTCTTCTGGAGTCGTAGTTTAGAGGTCCAACTACATTGGGGTACCTTTGGCCCTCATGTAGTAAAGCATGGAGGAGGAGGAGAGATTTCTCAGAGTGCCTGCTTCTATGAAAAGAGAGTGAGCCCCCAAAGAGAGAGAGTGAGCAGCAAGTGAATGCATTCTTCCAAGGCCTAGTGCAGAGGTACTCATTCATAATTGTTTCACTCTCAAGTGTCCTGTAGTCTGGGACTGCCAGGTGGAGGTACTCTACTTTCATTGTTCAAACTCCAGCATCCTGAAGTCTAGGTCTTGCTGAGTGGAGGTACATGTCTTGATTCAGCCACACAGAGGCGGAGGTACTTTAGTTTATCTAATTCCTGCACTTCTCAAATCTGTAATCTATGCCTTGTGTATTGCTAAAGTTTTGCCAAGTAAAGTTGTTCCCGGGTTCCTGAGGTACTCTACCACTGTCTGTGGCTCAAATATCTCCCTGTTGATGTTCATGCCGGTGGGTACCGGAATGGTGGTGTCACCTGTGACAAACTCTTTCCCTGTTCTACCATCTATTGGTCATCCCTATCCTAGGGGTGTCCGGCCCAGCACTGACCTGGACTTGGCTGCGTGCATCCCTCTGGGAGGGAGCGTGGTAAGTGCCACCGTGACAAGCCAGTATCTTGCCCTCCCAGCTTTTTAGCATATGCCCTGTGTCCGGGGTCACCCTATGGGACGCTGCAACAGGACCTGTTGGGGGTCCCTATGGACTGGAGTTGAGAAACACTGGTCTTAGTGATGACTATAAAATCTGTGATATAGAGAGATAAGTGATTATGTACCCTTAGTCGTATACCTACTCCCACTGCTGTGTGCACTAGCCATAGATATGCTGTAATGCTACAAGGACCGACAGTCTATCTACCTTCCTCTAATTGTTTCCCCATGTAGTAACTGTATATTTACTTAGTGCCAAATTGCACTTGAAAAATTAGTTGGTAAATACAAAGCTATCACAGATACTAACCATTATTTGGATCCACTGTGCTTGCTGATGTCTCTATGTGCCATCTCTCTCCTGTCTGTCATACAGTCAGCACAGGCAAAAGACAGTATATGCCTGTGTGTATATGGTATACGTCTGTTGTTTCTATGTATGTATATGTGCCTTTGTAGGTCTAAGTTTATATGCCTGTATACAGTTTGTGAATTTACCTGTGTCTATATGTGCTGATGTTTATGTGTATAAGCACAAGTGTGTGTCTGTGTTTGTGCATATTCAAGTCCATTATCCAATAAAACTGTTTGCAGTCAGTGCTACAGCATGAATAGCATTAAGACATCCCATTTAATAACATCCTAAAAGTTTATCTATAAGTTCTTATTTAAATGTCAACCACTGTATAGTACAAAAGTGGATTTACTTTCATTAAGTCCTTCCTGACAGCCATATGGCTATAATAGCACTTGCAGCATCCCAGCAGCCACTTAGACACGAGGCCCACGCTGAGGAGCTGGGGGGTTAAGTTGGCACTTGTCACAGTGGCTCTTACAGGACAAGCTTGTCATGTTACAGATTACACACACCAGTGTAGGAAAGACAAAGAATGTGAGGTCAGGGAGGAAACACACTTCCCGTGGCGTTCTGCGATTATCTGCGGCGCTGCTACAGGCTGACGCTCCCTCCTCCACGCCAACAGAGCATTGCTTTCTGGATGCGGGCCTTGAATGCCCCGCCTACAGCAAGCTAATGCTCTGATTAGCTAACTCAGCGCAGCGTCAGTCAATGAAAGCTGGCGCTGGCTTAACCAATCAAAGCTATTCAATGACATCATTGAATGGCTGTGATTGGTTAACACAGTGCCGGCTTTCAAATGCATTAAATAATATGCGGCATAACTTATTTTGTTGTATATCGCATCGCAATAGGCCATTGAAGTGAATGGGTGGGCGTAAATACACAGTGAATATGCAGTAAATCTGCGTATTCACTGCATATTTGTGCACAATTTCAATAAGTCTGTCTGTGTTCTTTTTTGCATTCAGAAATACAGGTACAGTGGCCCAAACATATGGGCATAAGCGATTTCTTTTCATGTAAATATGTAGCATATTTCTTATGACCGAAATGCGCTTACACTTGTTTGAACAAGCCCTGTTTGTGACACCAATATTAGTAATAATGACCCCTATAGTTGCCAAAGTAATAATAGTGACCCCCATAGTGGCTGAAGAAATATAGTGACCCCACATAGTGGTCTTAATAGTAACAGTGCCCCCATAGTGGCCGCAGTAGTAATGGTGACCTCCATAATGGTCCCAGTAGTAACACTGACTCCCTCATAGTGGCCCCAGTAGTAATATTGTCCCCTATATTGGCCCTATTAGTAATAGTAACCCCTATAGAAGTCCCAGGGATGTTGCCTGGGCAGAGACCAATAGCAGCCCCCCTATTGGCCTCTGGCCAGGCAGTATTCCTACAAGTTTTACATTTACCCAGCCTGTCACTCCCAAACATGTTACATTGGCAGTAAATCTGGCAACTGGGCAGGCCAAGGAAGTATGGCAATGTTGGGAAGGCATTCCTGTAACACCCTTTCTTTGTGTGGCTGAGCATTATCCTGCTGGAAAATGTCTTTTTAAAGCCCTGCCATGAGAGGAACACATGTGGCTGTAGGATGCCCTTAACATATTGCTGCGTTTTTATTGTCTCCCGGAACACTATTAGGGGTAACTAACTGTCATATGCAATGGCCACCCAGACTGGTTCCCCACACTGCCCCCACACCAGCAGTGTGGGCAGTGTACCGTCTGCACCAAAAACAGGATTGAGGAGCTCAGCCCTAGGTCTCCAGACATGAACACTGCCATTGTTAGTGCCAAAACTAAACCTGAATTCATCGCTGAAGATATACTGGTACCACTCCGTTACTGTCCAGTTTCATAATTTATGGTAGCACTTCAAAAGCAGGCATAGTTGGGTGGGTGTTAGAGGCAGTACATGTAATGTGTCCCGTCAGACCAAGTGTCCTTCCACCAAATGCCTCGAAATGGTTCTGACAGACACAGGGACCTGTACTGATGGTGCCACCAGTCTCTGGATGGCAGACAATGAAACAGTTGGAGCACCTTGTTGGATAATCAGATGACCCTCTCTACTGGTGGTCTGTTGAGGGGTGTCCTGAGCTCGGTCGTCTTGTGTGCATGCCTTCACACATCCCCTAGTCCCAACAGCTCCTAACAGTCTGGCAGGCAATTCGTCAATACAACCATCCAGTTCTCTCATCCCAATAATGCGCTCCATCTCAAACTTTGTTAACTGAGGTAAATCTCTTCTAATACATTGTAGATGCATGTCTAGTGGTCTAGAAGCTCTACACTAGCAGAAGAGGAGGTCCATTACACACAAGTAGCCTCTAAAAGCCTTTTTTTAGCCTAACAGTGGAACCACTTTTAGGTTCTCAGGTAGCAAGACCGTTCATCTAATCACGCCACAACTCTAATCATTTGCAAATCTGCCCTATAGGCCCATTTACACAGGACGAATGTTGGGCAAACGATGCCCGATACTCGTCCCTGTGTCTCCGTGCTCCTGCACGGGAGCTAGCAGAACAGGCTGGTCAGGGAGGGCGGGACAGTGCAGGCCATTTCTCTCCTCTCACTCGCCTGACACTCGTCCAGTGTAAATGGGCCTTAAGAGTTTTGGAGTAAAACAAGTAAAACAACAACTCCTTCCAGGTACTTGATTTTATTTTACAAAGAGTGTAAGGTCTAATTGCACATACCCCAGGCAGTTAGAACATATATAGACATCTACAGCATACGCTGTGTATGCAGCAGGCTCGGGAGCCATGCCCACTCCTTACACAGTAAGTATCAGCTGTCTTTGACAATCAACATGCACCCACAACAACCACGGTCAAAGATAACTCAGATCGCAACTGTTAACCCAGTTACAATTCTAATGACATTATTTAAATAACTGGATCAATCAGGATTTAAATGTCCCAACTGCCCCTGCATAATAAGATTCCAGGAGTGCCATCTGTGTGTCATGTATTGTTTGCCTATTAAGACGTGCCTGTGACACACCTTTAACAGGAAGTCTGTTATAGGCTTTACTGTTTTGTGAATTGTTTTATAACAATTACCAAATTAAGCTAATTCCAATGCCAAGGTCAGAGACACGTCATGTGTCCATGATATCATCTACTTCCCCCTTCTCTGTGGTTTTAAATCCTTGTCTCATTGTTACTATTGTATGGGGTTGAAAAAAGAGTCAGTACGACTCGGAAATGTGTTGCAGTAATAGCTTATCTTTCTGTACCCCATGGTCCTAGTGTCCCTTTCTCAGAAGCGCTGACTGAGTCTCTATTGTGGCTTCCCTGGAAAATAAGATAATGTATAATTTTGCTTCTCAGTACAAATGGCATATGATCATATAACTGTAGCCACGTCCTTTTCAGAAGTTTTAGCTACATGCTACAGATATGTACTGTAGAGTTGTCAAGTGGCAGATGTACTTAATTTTTGAGAAGTTTTCTCCACATCTTTACACATATTAACAAGAGATGCAAAGACTCCAGTCAAGCCTATGCATTATGGTCCTTTGTGTAATGCTGAATTTCCCCTCTGGTGGTACTGTAGAAAAACTGATCAGCTGCCAGGTTTCCCCACAGATTACAGCTAATCACTAGGGTTGCCTGCAGTGGGACACCTTGTGATCAATTTAGCCTGGGGCTACATGGTGACTTCTCATAGAGTAACTTTCTTATCAAGCTACATGTGTAGTCCAAGTGAATCCTGCGAGTTACATGTAACTGAGCTCATTTCCTTGAACTGCAGCTGTCACTCAATAGTTAAAATTGGACAGTCATGCTGTAAAAAGTGACCATATAACCCCAGCCTGGTTGTTAATGGACCATTCTAACAAAAAAGGTTGTTCCAAACATATAAGCCTACTAAGATCTGAGATATACACTGTAGATATCCTTAAAATCAAACACATTAGTCATTCTTTTTCTTGGTCTTGCATTTAACCTCAGTTATCCAATTAACTATTTAAGCATACCAGTCGCATGTATACTAAAACCAATACAGGGCATTCTTTGAATCAAGTATAATTTACTGGGCTGCCAGGAATTGGAGGAATCAAGAAGGTAGCAGCACCCTGCACTACAACCACATTCTGCAGATATTTCACTCTCACACACGGCATCGGCAAAATGCCACAATCAAAATCGCATCTTGTTGCATTCTTATCGGCGTTTTGTGATGAGTGATGACATGCAATAAAAAACGTGATAACTCGCCAAAATAGAGCAAACAGCACTCAAAAAGTGCGGCGTTAGAAAACGCCACATTCAAGCACACATCTGCATTTGGAAATGCTGCGTTAATTGTCATAAAAAGCGCATGTGTGAGAGTGACCTTAATCAATAGGGAAAGCCACAACCAACGAGGCAAGCAAGCATCAAAACTTGTGTGCTGCTCACACTTCACTAGCAAATTTTTTCACTACTATTAGCAATGTGTCTTGAGTATTTGTAAATAGGGCTATTGCCAGTTAGGATCATCATAAAACAAGGTATTACAATTAACTTGGCATATTATATTAAAATATTATAAAGTCTTATAAATAACTAATTACTTTGGCCGTTAATAGGGTAATCCAGATCCATAGGGTAGGTGTGAAGTCTCTGATTGCTGGGATAACCCCATCCACACAGCCCACTCTTCAGTGAATTCCCCCTGTAGTTTTTTCTACACTTAAAAGTACACTATAAGTTTACACCTCTTGATTTTCAAGAAAAAAGGAAACAATACTGCAGATCTTATCACTAGTGATCCTTCCTGAATCTCATCTCTAAGATTAGATATGAGTCTTAGTGGGCAACGCAAAGTAATGACTCACAGGAAGGAATGTACAAATGGCAAAATGGTTTACAGTTTCCACCCACCTCTAAATATCAAAATGGTGTTAATTTTTAAGCAATAAAATGTGGTTTACATCATAACATTTACAAAGTGAAAAGACAATTAACATGAACCTCCAGACTAAAGTAAAAAGGGCCTATATTGAATTGTTTAAAGGGTTGTCTCACTATAGCCTTTGTCTACAATTCAGCCCCAGCACATCTCAAGATGTGGGGTAGCAAAGGAAGCGCCTGCGCGTCCTTGCCGCAATCATCTCAATGGGACCACCAGAGAGAACTAAGTGTTTTGCCTATTTATGGTCAAGTACTAGGATGCATATTACCCTGAAACCTTAAATGGCCCTACTCCTTTTGGGCAATGATTCTATGTCTCATCATCTCAGGGTTTCAATATGAAACCAAATGAGCAATAATCCAGACCTCAGGAAGTTATAATGAATATTAAATCACTATGTGGGGCAAGGCAGGGGACTGGTGAGTCTGACCATGTAGTTAAGGACTGGTGAGTCTGACCATGTACTCAGGGACTGGTGAGTCTGACCATGTAGTCAGGCTGATTTTACTGTAGGGATGTCATTATAGCAATTGGTCATTGACTGAATCTTATCATGTGGTCTTTTTTGGTTGGACCATTCTGTTTTAGGTTTGAGCATGCTATAAGCCCCACGAATGGGAGTTTTGAAGCAAGGGTGGTAATATTAAGTGATTTGGTGATCATTGATAGATAGATTTGCTTTGGAGCTTAAAGGGACAAAGGTGTCTAGAGACCAAACTAGAAATCCTGAATTGTAGCTTCTCAAAAAGGCATTCCACCTAGGGTCAGAACCAATCAATAATTCCAAATGTAATAAATTGGGAAATCAGGAGGTATTCTCCATTCGATACCATTAAGATAAGCAGAGGATATTTTCTGCCCTTCTCAGTCTTCATTAAAACTTTGCATTTCACCTTATTGTCCTTATGTTTGAACTTGTTATATTTGTTTTTGCTGAAGTAAACAAATAGTCTGTACTATATTGTCATTCTAAGACCTCTCTCAGACAAGTGTAATTAGCTGCGTGCCGCACGCCTACGACTGCCTGCAGACGGGCGGGTGGGATCCGGCGGCGAGAATTCTCGCTGCGGGACCCGACCTGAGCGCCTGCAGAGAGCAGCGCGTACTCATCCACGTCCCGCAGCTCCGGCTCTTTCATGTGCCGGCTGTCGGGCAGCTGGAGCATGCGCAGACCGGAGCCGGCTGCGCAGACCGGATGAGTGATGCTCTGCGAGCCCTGCACAGAAATAGGACATGCCGCGGTTTGTTTGCTGCGCGAGATTTCGCGTGGCCAAACCGCGGCCGTCTGCGTAGGATTGCGTTTGTTAATGCAATCCTATGCAGGCTTCCAGCGGCGGAAATTCTGCGGGAATTTCCGCCCGTGTGCAGGCGGCCTATCTCTCACGTGTGAGCATGTAGCAAGTACACAATGACATGCGTACTTGCTGTGTGCCACCAATCCCCATACCCTATCATGACATGTATGCGTGCGTAATATGCAGCAAGATAAGCCATGCCGTGATTTTTTTTTGCGCAAGTATTTCTTATGCACAGTGTGAGAGGAACAATTAAAGTCTGTGGGAGTTTGGTACTGCATATAATGCACGCAAAAACTGCATGCGTAATACACACTGAGCATATGGTCATGTGGGAGAGGCCTTACCGACCCAAGCTCTCATTCCCTACACATTACAACAAATTCTTTGTGTGGAGGTCAGACAAAGCTAAATTATTTATCTAACAAAGGTGGTAATAATAACCACAGTGACAATCCCAAAGACTGTCACTGGTATCATATGCCCATGCCCGGGAACAATAGAGGAGAACCAACTAAGCAGTCCCCCGTAAACACAATGACAAATTGCTATTGTTTTTTATTAATATTAGCTAGACTTTTTTGGGACCCTGTTCACATAACATTTTTTATCTCTGTTTAACATATATACAAGGAAAAGCTCTTGATATATACATTAAATGAATGACAGATACTTAAAGGGGGTTCTGTCATTAAAAAAAAATACTTACCTATTTCTCCCCAGGCAGTCTCTTTACCTCATCTTCTTCCCGCCGATCTTTTTCTGGATCCTGCAGTCCCAGGGGGTCACCTCACATACAGATTCTTCTGCTTCCTGTAATGAAGTGTTCGTTCACAGGCATTCTTCTTCCTGCCTGGCAATGTATGCTACGTCACTAGTGACGTAGCTTTCACAGCTTAGCAGGGAGTGTCGAGTTACTGCAGAGACTGCACATGTCTCTGCAATAAATCAGCATTTCCTGCTAGCCAGTGAATGCTACGTCACAGTGACATAGCCTTCAGGAAGAGGAATGTGAGGAATGCACTCTTCATAACAAGAAGAGGAGGATCCGGCCAGCTTCGGATGAGGTGACTCTGGGGACTGGAGAAGATCAGCAAGGAGAAGATCTGGTAAGAAGTCTACCTGGGGAAGAATAGGTGAGTATAGAAATTTTTTTTAATGCCAAAATCCTTTAACAGTGGCATCCATCTCCAAAGACTATAATAGCATTCATCACAGTCATCCATTAAATGTTTATGTCATTAGCTTTTCATGATGTATACATAAAAGGATACCATTATAGTCTATGGGTGAGAGATGGCACTTTTCGGCTCCCAAATAACTTCACCCAAGCAAACTTCCATGCATCCTGGATTCGGCTGAACTGGTTTTCCAGGCCATCCTGCTTGTGCCAACCGCACTATCTTTCCTCAGCCCCACATCTTTTTGCACTCAATGTGATCCTTTCATCACACTTGATGCTGCTGGTGCATAGCGTTGTTGCTAGAAGCTACACTTGGCTCATGGCTCTGCTGCCCAGCATCTTTAATGTGTCATTCCGCAGGATGTCAACTGAAAGAGGCTAGAAGAGGCCGAAAAGGCACCATGGGACCATCAATGAGGGGAGTAACTTTATTATTTTACATTACATTATGGCTATTTATTATTACAGAGGACATTATGTCTACATATTACTACAGGGGGACACTATAGCTACATATTTGTACAGGGGAACAGTATGTCTATTACTACAAGAGGACGGTATGGCTATATATTGCTACAGTGGGCAGTATGGCTAAATATTACTACAGGAGGACAATATGGCTTTATATTACTACAGAGGGCATTATTGCTATTTATTACTACAGTTGGACATTATGACTATATATTATTACAGGAGTACAGTATAGCTATATATTACTACACGGGGACAGTATGTCTATTACTACATGGGGGATAGTACAGATATATATTACTATAGGGGGACAGTACAACTATATAATACTATAGGGGGGACAGTTCAGCTATGTAGTAATGAACTTGGAGTAATGCAATTGTTTTATTGGACTATTAGTTCACGGCTACCGTATATACTGGCGTATAAGACGACTTTTGAACCCCGAAAAATCTGCTCTGAAGTCGGGGGTCATCTTATATGCCGGTAATCCAAAATAAGAAAGTGTCAAAAAAAAAAATCATTACTCACCTCCCCCGGCGTTCTGCGGGGCTGCTGCAGGCTGTCGCTCCCTCCTGGTCCCCGGCAGAGCATTGCTTTCTGGACGCAGGGCTTGAAATCCCCGCCTCAAGAAAGCTAACACTGTGATTAGCTAACACACGCCGTCAGCCAATCACAGCCATTCAATGACATCATTGAATGGCTGTGATTGGCTGAAGGCACGTGTGTTTTCTGGAAACTACAGGCTAGTAAGTCTAACTTCTATTGTGGGTAAAATGTTTGAAGAGTTACCTTAAGGAAAATAGCTGTATAACGCCATATCAGCATGGGTCACTCTTGTCAAACCAATCTGATCTACTTCTAGACTGGACCGGCGAAAGTCATTGGTTGTTGTAAATTGGGACTTTTCCTAATCATTTTATATTGTGCCACAAAAAAGGTTGGTATATAAAATAAGCATTCTTGGTCTGGGCAAGGATGTGTGTAAGTGGGTAAGTAACTAGCTCAGTGATAGATAGCAGAGGGTGGTTATTGGGTCACTGTTACTAGTGGGGTGCCATAGGTGTGGGTCTATTATGCCTCATGTCCATGGGCACGTACGGTTTCTCAACGCAGAATCCTGCAGCAGTTTCCAGCCGTACCCACAGACATGAGGCCAAAAAATACATTTTCTCACCTGTACGGATGCCCGGGTCTCCCCCATCGCGTTTGGATCTTCTTTCTTCTGCATGGCGGGTGCGCTCAGAACTTCGATGGCATACCACGCACGTGGACCAAGCTTTCTTTGTTTTCTTTAAATGTCCTACTTTCCCGCGGATCTGCGACACGGACGCAGTGCCAGCTGCATCTGTGCCGCGGCACGGACAAATGCATTGACTTCAATGAAAGCCGTCCGTGCAGGAAAACTGCAGAAAATGGAGTATGCTGTGATTGTTTTCCCACTTAGATGCTCCGTTCACTGGGGGAAAATGACATCCACAGGTATTTAATTACCCGCGGGTGTCCAATGATTCTCTATGGGCACAGATCGCACGTGTGGGTGACCCACACAGATTTTTAAATTCTATTTTCCCCATGGATATGAGGCCTTAAACTTCCCAATCCACCCCTGGATATAGATCCATAACATGTTATTGTAAACTATATGAGTCTATCCTGAACCTTTGTGTGCTTCCAACTTCACACAAAGGTACACAAAGTTTTTTTCTCACCGATTCCATGATAAACTGTGAGAATATAATTGTTGTGTGTTCTATTGCATGCAATGCTATGAAAGTATTCTTCTCAGGTACTTGGTTTACTATCAATCTCATGCAGGCTCCATATACACATTATTGCCTTGGATGTGCCCTGAATTTGATACCTTCTGCATCTATAACACCAACCAGGCAAAAATCCCATTCTTTACTGTATTGAGGCAATTATTTTTTCTTTCATCAGAGGGGGCATTATATTATTTAAGAAAAGCGCAAAAGGAGGAAAGTAAAGTAGTAAATGAAATTGGGCAATGAACAATGTGTATTCGAACTAGTAATAGCATACAGCAGGACAGAGGGTTACCATTGACATGTTAAAATTCAATCATATCATACTAATAATAAATTATGCTTGAACCAGAATGTTTTTTGTCAGCAAACAATGATACCATTATGGTTGATGATTAATACTGGGCAATCAAAGTTACATACACCTTATAATACTACACTCTAGGTTAATTTTTTGAAAGCTGATCTCAAGCATCGTATGTTTTCTAGAAAACAAAATTCAATCTGTAATACTGTATATTTTTGAGTCATCAAAAACATTTCTACAGAATTCTATTTTTCTAAATAAAAACAGGAAGAAGTGTCTGTGGTTCCTAGTAACAAAAATCTCATAGCTTTTACAATTTTACAGTTTTTAAAAAAAGTTACATTGCATTTTCTCAATACACAGAACTTTGAATCGGCACAAATACATGGAAGAAAAAAAAGTAAGGAGAAAAAAAGATAATCTTCACTCAACTTTTGATATCTGTGGGGGAGGAAGAAAATAAAAGAAGAAAAAAAGTATCTGAGCCAGGTACTTTAATATTAGGAAATATCCTTAGAACCAACAACAATTCCTCTATATCCCTTTTCTAGATCTTCTTTACTGTGTTGGTATAGCCCAGGCAGATTCTGAATAGTGGGTTTTTTTGAGCATATAAATTAGAGAAAAAATATTTTTTACTTTCCTCTTCATTTCTAGTTGATCATAAATCAGTTTGTCATTCTTGGTTGTTAAAGCCTTTATAAAAGACTGTGGAGTTTGTTGTTTCAGAATCGTAGCCAATAAGTTATTCAGTTTACCTGCATAGAAATATCTGTCTTGGATCCCATTGAGTATATGTAAGGATGGCTTTACACTGGACAACTATTGTCCGAACAGTCGTTTGGAAAAATCCCTAAGGCAAGTTGTAAGTGGTTAAACGACTGTTGTTTGTGTGCTTTTGCACAGAGCGATTGCTGTTCAGTAGTTCTTCTGGTTTGGAGAGGGAGAGAAGAGAGAGAGCTAAGACAAAACAACTAGCGACTTGTCACTCGTCACCCTGGCAATGGCCATGTTTACAACGAACAACTATCGTTTGAATTTGCTCTTTCGGCCAATTATTTGGCAAATACTCTGCCTCACCTGGTGTCCACAGGAGTGGCTCATCCTGGCACAGGTAAAGGGAAGTACAGAATATGTAGTACCACAGGGTACTGTAGACAGATGCTACTAGATAGACAATCAGCGCATGCACTTCAGGTGTTCTACCATGCTCATTGGCTTTATTTGCCAGCCAATAACACGTGCTACAGATTGGCAATATTTAGTGGTATTGTATGTTGAATGTGATTTCAAATTATGATAACCTAAAAAAGATTGAAAATATTGTAATCTGAGGACATATTATTTGGACAGTGTCACAGGGTGGTTTAACTAGTCTGTCCAATCAAGCCTCGGTGGTCAAACTCAGTGCGGGTCTTTAAGAACTCCTGGTCTTCATCCTTGGCCTCATGGAAGGTTGGACGTGGCTGCAAGGACCCTGCTGGTTACATCCTCAGAGCAAAAACCAACCAATTGAGCAGATGGAAAAAGTATAAACTGTGGAAAGCCAGAGGTCAATACTGGTATAAAAAGAATGAACCTTAATTAGAGATGAGCGAACGTACTCGTCCGAGCTTGATACTCGTTCGAGTATTAGCGTGTTCGAGATGCTCGTTACTGGAGGCGAGCACCACGCGATGTTCAAGTTACTTTCACTTTCATCTCTGAGACGTTAGCGCGCTTTTCTGGCCAATAGAAAGACAGGGAAGGCATTACAAATTCCCCCTGCGACGTTCAAGCGCTATACCACCCTCCTGCAGTGAGTGGCTGGCGAGAACAGGTGTCATCCGAGTATATACATCGGCCCCTCCCGCGGCTCGCCACAGATGCATTCTGACATAGCTCAGGGAAAGTGCTGCTGATGGTGGAGCTGCTATAGGGAGAGTGTTAGGAGTGATTTTAGGCTTCAAGAACCCCAACGGTCCTTCTTAGGGCCACATCTGACTGTGTGCAGTACTGTTGAGGCTGCTCTTTGCAGTGTTGCACTTCTTTTTTTTTTTGTATATCGGACGTGCAGAGCATTGCGTCCTCAGTCTGCAGTAATTTTACATAGTCCAGGGCCAGTAGTGGTGAGGCAGGGACAGTGAAAGAGATATACTGTGTATATAGGCAGTGGGCTTTTCCAAAAAAATTTGTGAAAAAACATTCTATTTGGGCTGCCTGTGACCGTCCTGAGTGTACTGCGTCTCTGCTGGGGGTAGTAGTCCTAATTAATACGCAGCCAGCTAAGTGTTACAGCAGGCTTGCGCAAAATTCTTTCCTGGCTCTGCTGTGCGTTACACATCACCGCTGTCATCCTGTCCAGAGGGAAACCGTCTGCAGTAATTCTACATAGTCCAGGGCCAGTAGTGGTGAGCCAGGGACAGTGAAAGAGATATACTGTGTATATAGGCAGTGGGCTTTTCCAAAACAATTTGGGAAAAAACATTCTATTTGGGCTGCCTGTGACCGTCCTGAATGTACTGCATCTCTGCTGGGGGTAATAGTTCTAATTAATACGCAGCCAGCTAAGTGTTACAGCAGGCTTGCGCAAAATTATTTCCTGGCTCTGCTGTGCGTTCCGTAAGCGAAGTCAGCCTCCAACCACAGGCCAATAAGCGGCACATTTAATTACAGCGTTCTGTTTCTGCACTACTGGTAATACACCATGCTGAGGGGTAGGGGTAGGCCTAGAGGACGTGGACGTGGACGCGGGCGAGGACACGGAGGCCCAAGTCAGGGTGTGGGCACAGGCCGAGCTCCTGATCCAGTTGTATCGCAGCCGACTGCTGCGGGATTAGGAGAGAGGCATGTTTCTGGCGTCCCCACATTCATCTCACAATTAATGGGTCCACGCGGTAGACCTTTATTAGAAAATGAGCAGTGTGAGCAGGTCCTGTCGTGGATGGCAGAAAGTGCATCCACCAATCTATCGACCACCCAGAATTCTGCGCCGTCCACTGCTGCAACTCTGAATCCTCTGGCTGCTGCTCCTCCTTCCTCCCAGCCTCCTCACTCTATTACAATGACACATTCTGAGGAGCAGGCAGACTCCCAAGAACTGTTCTCGGGCCCCTGCCCAGAATTGGCAGCAATGGTTCCGAATCCTCTCCCACTGGAGGAGTTTGTCGTGACCGATGCCCAACCTTTGGAAAGTTCCCAGGGTCCGGGGGATGAGGCTGGGGACTTCCGGCAACTGTCTCAAGAGCTTTCAGTGGGTGAGGAGGACAATGACGATGAGACACAGTTGTCTATCACTCAGGTAGTAGTAATTGGAGTAAGTCCGAGGGAGGAGCGCACAGAGGATTCGGAGGAAGAGCAGCAGGACGATGAGGTGACTGACCCCACCTGGTTTGCTACGCCTACTGAGGACAGGTCTTCAGAGGGGGAGGCAAGTGCAGCAGCAGGGCAGGTTGGAAGAGGCAGTGCGGTGGCCAGGGGTAGAGGCAGGGCCAGACCGAATAATCCACCAACTGTTTCCCAAAGCGCCCCCTCGCGCCATGCCATCCTGCAGAGGCCAAGGTGCTCAAAGGTCTGGCAGTTTTTCACTGAGAGTGCAGACGACCGACGAACAGTGGTGTGCAACCTTTGTCGCTCCAAGATCAGCCGGGGAGCCACCACCACCAGCCTCACCACCACCAGCATGCGCAGACATATGATGGCCAAGCACCCCACAAGGTGGGACGAAGGCCGTTCACCGCCTCCGGTTTGCACCGCTGCCTCTCCCCCTGTGCCCCAACCTGCCACTGAGATCCAACCCCCCTCTCAGGGCACAGGCACTACCGTCTCCTGGCCTGCACCCACACCCTCACCTCCGCTGTCCTCGGCCCCATCCACCAATGTCTCTCAGCGCACCGTCCAGCCGTCGCTAGCGCAAGTGTTGGAGCGCAAGCGCAAGTACGCCGCCACGCACCCACACGCTCAAGCGTTAAACGTGCACATAGCCAAATTTATCAGCCTGCCTTATAGGGTTGTGGAAACGGAGGCTTTCAAAGGTATGATGGCGGCGGCCGCCCCGCGCTACTCAGTTCCCAGTCGCCACTACTTTTCCCGATGTGCTGTCCCAGCCCTGCAGGACCACATCTCCCGCAACATTGTACGCGCCCTCACCAACGCGGTTACTGCCAAGGTCTACTTAACAACGGACATGTGGACAAGCACAGGCGGGCAGGGCCACTATATCTCCCTGACGGCACATTGGGTGAATTTAGTGGAGGCTGGGACAGAGTCAGAGCCTGGGACCGCTCACGTCCTACCCACCCCCAGAATTGCGGGCCCCAGCTCGGTGGTGGTATCTGCGGCGGTGTATGCTTCCTCCACTAAACCACGCTCCTCCTCCTCCTACGCAACCTCTGTCTCGCAATCAAGATGTGTCAGCAGCACGTCGCCAGCAGTCGGTGTCGCGCGGCGTGGCAGCACAGCGGTGGGCAAGCGTCAGCAGGCCATGCTGAAACTACTCAGCTTAGGAGAGAAGAGGCACATGGCCCACGAACTGCTGCAGGGTCTGACAGAGGAGACCGACCGCTGGCTTGCGCCGCTGAGCCTCCAACCGGGCATGGTCGTGTGTGACAACGGCCATAACCTGGTGGCAGCTCTGCAGCTCGGCAGCCTCACGCACGTGCCATGCCTGGCCCACGTCTTTAATTTGGTGGTTCAGCGGTTTCGGAAAAGCTACCCACGCTTGTCAGACCTGCTCGGAAAGGTGCGCCGGCTCTGCGCAAGTCCCACACGGACGCTGCCACCCTGCGCACCCTGCAACATCAGTTTAATCTGCCAGTGCACCGACTGCTGTGCGACGTGCCCACACGGTGGAACTCTACGCTCCACATGTTGGCCAGGCTCTATGAGCAGCGTAGAGCTATAGTGGAATACCAACTCCAACATGGGACGCAGTGGGAGTCAGCCTCCTCAATTCTTTACAGAAGAGTGGGCCTGGTTGGCAGACATCTGCCAGGTCCTTGGAAACTTTGAGGAGTCTACCCAGATGGTGAGCGGGGATGCTGAAATCATTAGCGTCACCATTCCTCTGCTATGCCTCTTGAGAAGTTCCCTGCAAAGCATAAAGGCAGACGCTTTGCGCTCGGAAACGGAGGCGGGGGAAGACAGTATGTCGCTGGATAGTCAGAGCACCCTCCTGTCTATATCTCAGCGCGTTGAGGAGGAGGAGGAGGATGTGGAGGAGCATGAGGAGTAGGGGGAAGAGACAGCTTGGCCCACTGCTGAGGGTACCCATGCTGCTTGCTTGTCATCCTTTCAGCGTGTATGGCCAGAGGAGGAGGAGGAGGAGGGGGAGGAGCATGAGGAGGAGGGGGAAGAGACAGCTTGGCCCACTGCTGAGGGTACCCATGCTGCTTGCCTGTCATCCTTTCAGCGTGTATGGCCTGAGGAGGAGTAGGAGGAGGAAGAGGATCCTGAAAGTGATCTTCCTAGTGAGGACAGCCATGTGTTGCGTACAGGTACCCTGGCTGACTTCATGTTAGGATGCCTTTCTCGTTACCCTCGCATTACACGCATTCTGGCCACTACGGATTACTGGGTGTACACACTGCTCGACCCACGGTATAAGGAGAGCCTTTGCACTCTCATACCCGAAGAGGAAAGGGGTTCGAGAGTGATGCTATACCACAGGACCCTGGCGGACAAGCTAATGGTAAAATTCCCATCCGACAGCGCTAGTGGCAGAAGGCGCAGTTCCGAGGGCCAGGTAGCAAGGGAGGCGCGGAGATCAGGCAGCATGTACAGCACAAGCAGGGGAACACTCTCTAAGGCCTTTGACTGCTTTCTGGCTCCCCAGCAGGACTGTGTCACCGCTCCCCAGTCAAGGCTGAGTCGGTGGGAGCACTGTAAAAGGACGGTGAGGGAGTACGTAGCCGATCGCACGACCATCCTCCGTGACGCCTCTGCCCCCTACAACTACTGGGTGTTGAAGCTGGACACGTGGCCTGAACTAGCGCTGTATGCCCTGGAGGTGCTTGCTTGTCCTGCGGCTAGCGTCTTGTCAGAGAGGGTGTTTAGTGCGGCTGGGGGAATCATCACGGATAAGCGTACCCGCCTGTCAACCGACAGTACCGACAGGCTTACACTCATCAAGATGAACAAAGCCTGGATTTCCCCAGAGTTCTCTTCTCCACCAGCAGACAGCAGCGATACCTAAGCAATACGTAGGCTGCACCCGCGGATGGAAGCATCGTACTCTATCACCATCAAATGGAATCAATGCAATGAGATATATTTATGTACCGCCGGTGGCTTCCTGGGACCCACCCATGCTGTCGGTCCACACGGAGTTGTAACTGCATGTGTCCACTTCTAAAGAACCCCAGTCTGACTGGGGCATGCAGTGTAGGCCGAAGACCACCTGCATTAAACACGACATTACCTCAGCTGTGCTGGGCACTGCAATGGCATATATTTATGTACCGCCGGTGGCTTCCTGGGACCCACCCATGCTGTCGGTCCACACGGAGTTGTAACTGCATGTGTCCACTTCTAAAGAACCCCAGTCTGACTGGGGCATGCAGTGTGGGCCCAAGCCCACCTGCATTAAACATGACATTACCTCAGCTGTGATGGGCAATGCAATGGGATATATTTATGTACCGCCGGTGGGTTCCAGGGAGCCACCCATGCTGTTCCTCCACACGGACTTCACAATAGGGAGTTGTACCTGCCTGTGTCTACTTATAAAAAACCCTAGTCTCACTGGGGCATGCAGTGTGGGCCGAAGCCCACCTGCATTTAATCTGACGTTAGCTCTGCTGTCCAGGGCACTGCAATGGGATACATTTATGTACAGCCGGTGGGTTCCAGGGAGCCACCCATGCTGTGGGTGCACACGGAATTCCCATTGCGGAGTTGTACCTGCCTGTGACTATTTATAGAAAACCGCGGTCTGATTGGGGCATGCAGACACCTTGACAGAATGAATAGTGTGTGGCACATAGGTTCCCCATTGCTATGCCCACGTGTGCAGCTCCTGATGGTGTCATGGTAAAATTCTAAGTACAGCACCAATCAGGCCCACCCCACTTGCCCCGTTGCCGGCGGAAAGAAGAAAACACCACACGGAGGTCTGGTATAGTTTCTCACACGGGGACATGACTGCGCTGCCTTATTACAGATTACATGAGATCTTATACCCTTTTGTCTCATCACCAGGAATGGGTGATGGGCTCATTGGCTAAAATTCACAGCATAACCATATATGGGAAGTCCGGATTTCCGGCCTGAGACAGTGAAAGTTCAGATGCATAGTTGAACATCTTGATATGGCGCTTCTGGGAAAACGGCCAAGTACACGCGGCCTTCTTGTCTGGTTATTCCTTGTGTTCAAGATACATTTTGTCTTCGCCTGGCAAGGCCTTTGGCATATCTGATGTAAGGCGACAGATTAAGTTTTTTCTCATTTGGAATTGAATAGAACTTGCATATAGGTATAAAGCATAAAAAACATATGGCAATATATACATATACCTTCACAAACCCCCCTAAAAAACTTAATATGGAGATCAAGTACCAGACCTTGCACTCTTCCTCGGTCGCCTCTCCCTTGCATCAGGGTTTCTCCACTGCCCGTAAGTCCCTACTCCTAGGAGGGGGATCCCTACCTCACCTCAGAAGGAGGCCATGGATTCCCTGGGCTTATTTCCGGGCATCCATACCCTCTATCTGTACGAGTTAACACCCCGCAGGGTGTGCCCTCGCCGGAACCTAAGGTCTTCTGCACTATCCCTAGGCAAATGGGAATTCCACTGACAGTCCATCTTAGGAGATCGGGACAGGCGCAGTACTAGTACATTTCTCCATTCTTCTGGTAACGTACGTGGTTGTCATTATCGGAACTGGCTCTTCATCTTTTTCAAACAAGGGAAACGTTGGTGTCACATTATCCATTCCCTTACTCATACACTTTTTGATCAAAGGGATAATACACATACAGGAAATTACATACCCCACCTCTTTCTGCTAAAATCATATCCAGGGCCACTCTATTTTGGAACGCGATGGATGCAGTGGGCCCTAACTGGTCAGCTAACCCTTGCAAAGCATCTCTGGTGTAGTTTACAAACCTCTGCCGATTGTAATAGATATAATTCATCCAATCTACATTATTATTAACAGTGACAATAGCAAATAAGGACTCAAAACCTGCTTTCTAGAATTAAATTCATCTGGCACCCCCCTTGGCACTCCTATTACATCTATGTATACATGTGGATCAAAGTTACCACCTTGAGTGTCAACGTCTCTCTTAGCACGATGCGGTGTTGGATTCTCACCCTCAGTGTAGTCTTCATATTGCACATGTGATTGTATTAATTTGTTCTGAAACAGGGGGCTAGTGTACAGTAGTCAAAGGTGTGTGTTAGAGGAATTGTACCACATTATAGCATGTAAAGGATATACAGGGCCGTTAGTTTTTTTCAGTGCGAAGTGTGGATCCAAGTGGGCTTTCCTTCAAGCTTGACTGCATTTGGGGTGGTGAGCAACATCTGGTAGGGACATTTAAACTGGGTTTCTCACTCAAACTTTTTCACATAGACCCTGTCACCTGGTTTCAGATTGTGACACTCATCTGTAGGACCTGGGAGAAAAGCAGAGACTGCAGAATGCATTATTGACAATTCCTTGGAGAGGCCTATGACAAAATTAACAAGAAAATCATTCCCCAAACTCGGCCACTGTGGCATGTAACCTCCGGAGAAAAAGAAAAACTAATGAAAGACACTCAATTCAAGATTTACCCATTTCCTCCATTACCTTTTGGATCTACTTTCCCCCTACTCCGCGGGCGGTAGGGTGTGTGAAAAGTCTGGAATATACCCAAAGCAGACATGATGTGTTGCATTATTTCACCTGTGAAGTGTGTAACTTTGTTTGACTCAATCACTTCCGGTACCCCGTATCTGCGGATTACCTCATTCATGAGCTTCTGTGCGGCTACCTGCTTATTTACTTTGGTACCAGAGTCGGTCTCCAACCTGAAAAGAAATCAACAACAACAAGCACATATTCATGCTTCCCAACAAGGGGGAGCTGAGTGTAGCCAATTTGCAATCCCTGAAATGGGTAGAGTGGCCCCGGCAAGTGTGATGTGGCAAATTTACTTCTGCCCTGTCGCTTTTCGGCAAAGATCATGCAAAATTGGACAAATGATGCAGCAGCTACAGAAAACCCAGGAGCCACCCGTCCTCGTTCAAGCATCGACATCATTACTGCTTTGAGAGGTGCGTCTTTCCGTGCGTCAGCTGGGCCATCAGGGGGCACAGGGACCGTGGTAGGCAAGTGCTGTTGACTGTTCACCATATGCCGTCCCTTTTTAGTCCATTTGTCTTTTTCTTCCTTGCTGGCTTGTAACTGTAAAGTCTTTAGCATATCAAAGTCCAAAGTTATTATCAAAGTCCAAAGTTATTATCAAAGTCCAAGTTTTTATCAAAGTCCAAAGTTTTTATCAAAGTTCAAAGTTTTTATCAAAGTCCAAAGTTATTGTTAAATTCTTCTTTTCTTCCACGGCTTGAGGGCCGTTGCTTTTGCTGTGTGGTCTGTGATGGCGTTGCCTCTTGCTTCTCTGGTGTAGGAATTGGTGTGAGCTTTCCACCTTGTCAGGTAGAAATAGGGCCTCCATGAGACCGCTGCATCATTCTTAATTGGCTGTCCTGTTGAGGTAAAAAACTGTCTGGCCTTCCATGTTGGGCCGTAATCATGAGCTATGCCAAATGCATACCGGGAGTCAGTGTAAATGTTTGCCGTCTTACCTTCCTCCACTCTACACGCCTCAGCGAGGGCTTTTAGTTCCGCTTCTTGTGCTGCGACATGCGGAGGCATTCTGCTTTTAGGACATCTTGTTGTGTAACCACTGCATAACCGGAGTGGAGTTGTCAATCACCCTGGGTACCATCTATAAAAAACAACTCAAAATATACATTGTTAACAAGGGCTTTCAGTAACTTTTTAAAACTTACATTTTCTTGTTGCATCAATGCTAGACAATCAGGCTGGTATTCTATTTCAAAAAGAGCAGAATCTTGTTGCAAAAAAATGTAAAAATTAAAAAATGGCTTGCAAAAAATTTAAAAATGGCTGACTTGCAATACCTAGATCACCTATGCCTTCTCCCCCCCCCCCCCCTTTGAACCAGGGCACTCAATTGGAACAAGAGTACCTGGTTTCAAGGTAGTATAACATTGTAAAAAGATTTGATGGATGCAGATAAGGCCTGTAAGATGTCAGCACCAATAACAGAGACATGAGTTACACCGGGGAAGAATAACCTACAAACACCTATTAATATTTGAAATGTGAGATCCTTTAAGTGAATTCATTATTAGTCTGTTCCTGCCTGCAATGTCTTATCAAATTTGAGACAGGAGAAAAAACAAAACAAAAACTTTTACTAGCTGCTCAAGATTCTCACCCCCTCCCTTGTGGACAAGAGGGATGAAACACATTACGTACTTTACATCATCTAGCTCCACCCCTTCGATACTGGCTGCGTGCGTCTTTTTTCACAGCTCGTTTCAGCTTAACAGTCTACACGTCCACATCTCAACCAAGCAAAGTCCCATGCATGGGGGGACTTTTATCCCCAGTCAATATCTGCATCACACACTCACCACAGCCCGAACACGGGTCACTAACTCTCATCCATCCATGCTCTCAAGTCTGCTCCGTCACCCCCTATTGAAGGTGTCCCAGTACATGCAGATGCACAGACAAAAAAGTTTGACAAACATACATACATCAGTTGAAAAACATTGAGGTGAGTGCTATAATGTTATAAAGTACATGATTCTATTAAGATGAGATTGTGAATGAGCGCTATCTTTGACAAATTATGTGAAAAAATTTGCTGAGTGACTGAGACATTCTATCTTTCTTATCTACTGAAGCTATTATATGTTATATTAAACGCTGAAGTATTTTAGAATACGTGGGTATCTTTCTGCCCCCCTTGTCTTTCTTTCTCTGTATTTGACCCTGAACAAAAAGTGAAGTCTGAAAGCCCCTACCTTTTCAAAACATCTGTTATCTCTCTACGAATATGAAACACAGACTGAATAGAGTTATTTTAGTTTAACTATTCCCTGCAGTTGAACTCATAATTAACACATATGCTGGGACCTTGCAACATTCATTTTCAACCCCTGTATAAGTAAGAATATACCTTAGAAATTGCTATATTTCCTGCCTACTAAGACAGTAAAATTAATTAAATTCATTTCAATTCATTTTAAGCAAGCAAAGATATTTTCCAGGGTCAGTATTTCATTTTCTCTGCTTTGTTATCTCTTGACCTTGAAAACTAAACACAAGCTCTAGCTTTAAGTAAACAATCTTTCTCATCTAAAAGCAAGCTCAGTTAACTATTTGCACATACAGTATATACATATATACACACATATATATATCTATTATCTATCTTGTATTATACACCTTTTCTTCTTTCTCTCTGCCAACAAATCACATGCATTGTAACCTTCTTCTCGACTTTGCTTGTTCCTTCAGCACTTTCTCCCTACCTAACTGCCAATGTAACCTTTAATAGACACTCTCCCGACACCCTCTTGATCACTTACTGTACTTTTCAACATTTCACTTACGGATACTTTCTTAATCAAATAATGTGTACATACTTAACTTTCTCTGACTGTCTCTCTCTCCTCCTCCTCCAGCACTTTCTAGCAAACCTTGGTCTTTCAAGGCGCCTCTTGGTCCTAAAGACCTCCTCCCAGACACCATTTTTGTAATCTACCGTGCGGGTCCTTGTTACACATTTTCATAAGTTTTCTTACATTTTACAGATTGTGACCCTTGTCTCTCCTACTGTCTCTCCTCCATCAATTGATCCGCACGGTGGCAGCCCTTGAGGGGCTCTGTCTTCTTTAATAAGGTCTTACGCATATTAGAACAACAACAACAATAATAATAATAACACGCTCCATAGAATGCATCCCTCTTAATTTTCAAATTGTCAGCCCCTTATATACCGGCAAAACAACCGAGGGTCCCTTCTCCTATGGAACCAGCCTCACAGAATGCATCTCTCTGAAATCAAATCGTTAGCCCCATATATAAGGCAAAACAACCGAGAGTCCCTTCTCCTATGAAGCCTGTCTCATAAAATGCATCCCTCTTAATTTTCAAATTGTTAGCCCGGGATATATATATATGGCAAAACAACCGAGGGTCCCTTCTCTTATGAAACCTGTCTCACAAAATGCATCCCTCTCAGCATGCATCCTTCTTAATTTTCAAATTGTTAGTCCCTTATATACTGGAAAAACAACCGAGGGCACTTCTCTTGTGAGACTAAATACAACAAACAACCTTCACTATCGTTAAAACACCATGGACTTCAAAGTACAAATAAACTACAGACTAGTTTCTGGGTGAGCGATTGGTGCGCATATCACGGTCAGTGGTCCATGACGGCAAACCCGAAGCCCACGAGTTACCGAGTAGAACTCTTAACCCAACCCGTCCGGTCACAAACCACAGATAGTCCCTCCTGCTGCAAGACTCAGCGTAAAACACAACATAAATATATGCTGGTCTTACCTGGAATTCTGTGAGTTGATCAGGCTCGGTTTGCAGCAGGACGGCTTCTCCGTGGCGTGGCTCCGGGTGGAATGCGTTGTACGGCTCCGGTTTTGTCGCCCCAGTTGGTTGCGCCAAATTGTCAGGGTAAAATTCTAAGTACAGCACCAATCAGGCCCACCCCACTTGCCCCGTTGCCGGCGGAAAGAAGAAGACACCACACGGAGGTCTGGTATAGTTTCTCACACGGGGACATGACTGCGCTGCCTTATTACAGATTACATGAGATCTTATACCCTTTTGTCTCATCACCAGGAATGGGTGATGGGCTCATTGGCTAAAATTCACAGCATAACCATATATGGGAAGTCCGGATTTCCGGCCTGAGACAGTGAAAGTTCAGATGCATAGTTGAACATCTTGATATGGCGCTTCTGGGAAACCGGCCAAGTACACGCGGCCTTCTTGTCTGGTTATTCCTTGTGTTCAAGATACATTTTGTCTTCGCCTGGCAAGGCCTTTGGCATATCTGATGTAAGGCGACAGACTAAGTTTTTTCTCATTTGGAATTGAATAGAACTTGCATATAGGTATAAAGCATAAAAAACCTATGGCAATATATACATATACCTTCACAATGGCGGTGGCACAGGATTATATTTCTCATTGCTTCTGTACAGCATTGTGGGCTATCGTCCTGCCCCTTTTAAAGAGGGTCGCTGCCTAGCCGTGCCAACCCTCTGCAGTGTGTGCCTGCGGTTCCTCCTCATGGCAGACGCACTTATAAATAGACATGAGGGTGGCGTGGCATGAGGGCAGCTGAAGGCTGCGCAGGGACACTTTGGTGTGTGCTGTGGACACTGGGTCGTGCGGGGGGGGGGGGTTGGGCAGCATGTAACCCAGGAGAAGTGGCAGCGGAGTGTCATGCAGGAAGTGATTGTGCTTTGTTGGAGGTAGTGTGGTCCTTAGCTAAGGTATGCATTGCTAATGAGGGCTTTTCAGAAGTAAAAATTGTTGGGAGGGGGGGGGCACTCTTGCTGCTATTGTGGCTTAATAGTGGGACCTGGGAACTTGAGATGCAGCCCAACATGTAGCCCCTCGCTTGCCCTATCCGTTGCTGTGTCGTTCCCATCACTTTCTTGAATTGCCCAGATTTTCACAAATGGAAACCTTAGCGAGCATCGGCGATATACAAAAAACCTCGGGTCGCCCATTGACTTCAATGGGGTTCGTTATTCGAAACGAACCCTCGAGCATCGCGAAATTTTCGTCCCGAGTAACGAGCACCCGAGCATTTTGGTGCTCGCTTATCTCTAACCTTAATCAAAACAGAGCACTAAAATCCAGGTCAGGGACAAGCCAAGGTCAAAATACAGGAGGGGCATAGGTCTTAAAACAGCAGGCAACAAGGTGGTGATGCTGTACATGGTTAGGTACCAAGTAAACTTACGATAATTCCAGAGAAGAGTCAGGGGTAAGCCTGATGGACCCCATTACTGTCTATAGAGTCTGTCGGGCAATATTCATTTCTGTTATAGGACAGATTCACTCCTAGCTG
This sequence comes from Eleutherodactylus coqui, assembly GCF_035609145.1. Taxonomy (NCBI): domain Eukaryota; kingdom Metazoa; phylum Chordata; class Amphibia; order Anura; family Eleutherodactylidae; genus Eleutherodactylus; species Eleutherodactylus coqui. Next base: position 345,450,972 of record NC_089837.1, read on the forward strand.
GCATACCATTTACCTCTTTTCATGATAGAATAGGAAAATAGAATGATATAATGCAAATGTGAGCTAAGCCTTAGGGCGCTTTCACACATACCGGAATATTCTGCAAAATGTAACGGAATATTCCGCCATGAAGAACAATCTGCATCAAAATGTGTATGATCACTTGGCATTATCCTGACAAAATGACCTATTTTACAGTTTATGACATGGAGAATTACTGCAGAAATGAGCACTTAACATATCAGTGTCACAAAGGAGACTGACATTTCATACAGCAGTGAGCCCTATATTAACAAGGCACTGCAGATGCCACTGGTCATCAAGAACAGGAGGAGTTATGTACCACAGCAAATACAGAGTGCAAATAAGTGCAAATGACATTAGACTTTATTAAAGGAAATCCGTCAGAGCAAATATGCTGTCCAAACTGCGGGCAGCAGGTTATAAAGCAAGAGGAACTGAGCACATTGGTATAGAACCATAGAATGGTAGAGTTGGAAGGGACCTCCAGGGTCATCGGGTACAACCCCTTGCTCAGTGCAGGATTCACTAAATCATCCCAGACATATATTTGTCCAGCCTTTGGCCGCCTGCAGACGAGCGGGTCGGATCCGGCGGCGAGAATTCTCGCCGCGGGACCCGACCCAAGAGCCTGCAGTGACGAGCGCGTACTCACCCGCGCCTGGCGGCCCCGGCTCTTTCATGTGCTGGCTGCCGCGCAGCCGGCGCATGCGCAGACCGTAGCCGGCGGCCGGGTGACTGCGAGCCCCGCACAAAAATAGGACATGCCGCGGTTTGTTTGCCGCGCGAGATTTCGTGTGGCCAAACGGCGGCCGTCTGCATAGGAGTGTGTATTGTAATGCACTCCTATGCAGACTTTCAGCGGTGGAAATCCCGCGGGAAATACCGCCGCGGGATTTCCGCCCGTGTGCAGGCGGCCTTTGTTTCAACACTTCCATTGAAGGAGAACTCCCCACCTCCCATGGTAACCTGTTCCACTCATTGATCACTCTCACTGTTAGAAAGTTTTTTCTAATATCTAATCTGTGTCTCCTCCCTCTCAGTTTCATCCCATTGCTTCTAGTCTTTCCTTGTGCAAATGAGAATAGGGCTGATCCCTCTGCACTGTGACAGCCCTTTAGATATTTGTAGACAGCTATTAAGTCTCATCTCAGCCTTCTGTTTTGCAAGCTAAACATTCCTAGATCCTTTAACCGTTCCTCATAGGACATGATTTGCAGACCGCTCACCATCCTGTTAGCTCTTGCTCCAGTTTGTCGATATTTTTTTTAAAACATTTTGGTGCCCAGAACTGAACATAGTATTCCAGATGAGTAAAGCTTGGATTTTATTCCTTCAAATCTCTGCACATTCTAAGCTGAACAGCCCAATGGGCGGAGCTATCAGTGATTGACAGCTATCTGTGTACACCCATTGGACTGTTCATCTCAGAATGAAGGCTTAAATGAATAAAATACAAGTTATACTGAAACTTTCCCATAAAACTAGATATCAATCTGCTCAGCTCCTCCTGCTCCATAACATGATACCTGTGGTTCAGACAGCCTGTTCAAGCTGACAGGCTCCCTTTAATTGCTTTGTTAAAGCAGTGTTTCTCAACCTCAGTCCTCAGCGACCCCCAACAGGTCATGTTTTCAAGATATCCTATAGTAGGAAGACCTGTGGCAATGCCTGAGGCACTGACAATAGTTACATCACCTGTGCAATACTGAGGAAATCTAGGAAACAGGACCTGTTGGGGGTCCATGAGGACTGGAGTTGAAAAACACTGGTTAGAGGACAAACTAGGTGCAGTATAGCATGAATATAGAAATGCATATAAATTACTGCTCATCTCATATTTCTATAGCCACTAGCAGCTGAGCAACATATTATCTTGACTTACTATTAAAGTCTAATAGCAATGCTTGCAGACTAAATAAACTTCCTATATGCATAATAAGAAAAATGTCCATTTTAGTGGTTTTATCCTTTAACGCAGGGACAGCCCCTAAACACCAACTGAAATTTTTCCCCTTTGACTCCTTCCACTTTTTACTTTTCTGCAAAATTAGCAAAGAGCAAGGTCATTTTGTTGGAAATAGAATATAGGGAACTTTTGTTCGGTTCAACCACATTGAGTATGACATTTATGAATGTGGTTGAGTCACTATGCATTTAAGGAAAGTTGTTACAGAGGAAGCAAATGTTTCAACCTGCTTTTAGTAATACAAAATTGTGAGGAGCAGAGCACAGTGCTCTAGAGACAAGTTAACCTGTTATGTGCTGAAATATTGAACTGCAATATCCCCGTTAGATTAGTTACAATTTCTACTGCTAAAAGGAAATGTAGGTTTCTTAATCAGATCTAAATTTCTTAGACTGCACACACAGCATTGGTGTATATCCTCTTTCACCAAGTGATCAGTAGGTACATTATATTATAGGTTATGCTCAGAAGTAGTGGAGTATTTAATGCAGAGTTTGCTACACATATGTGACACATCAGATTTGCTACAGATTTCACTCTGCATTGCAAATCCATGTAACATCTGCAGATTTTGCATCTGCAGAAATCTACTACATTTGAATATACATTGGGTGTACCCTAAGCATATGTACATTTTAAGTCCTTAATTCTATCCTATTAAGGGACATGTAATGTATACTATTCATAGTGCATTTACATAGTAACATAGAATGTTAGGCCTAATTCCCATGGACAGATTTCTGCCGTGTTTCACGTGGCAGAAATCCACAGCGTTATCCCGCAGCTATTAGGTTCTTTTGAACCTAATAGCTCAATGTTCACACTGTGTTATTCTATTGTGGAATTCCGCCGTGTGAAAGAAATCGTGGCATGTTCTAATTGCCGCAGAAAAACATGTGGATGGTTTCCATTGTAGTCAATGGAAGCTGTTCGTCACGCAATACTTCCGCTGTGAGCACAGTATTCCATATGGGGCCTGACAAGTGCCTTATATAGTGGAAGAATAATGTTCTCGTTCCTCGCCCCTATACCTCTTTTAATGCACCCCAAAACTTTATTTGCTTTTGCAGCAGCTGACTGGCATTGGTTACTCCAGTTTAGTCTACAGTCCACTAGTACCCCCAGGTCTTTTTCCATATTACTTTTCCCTAGCAGTACCCCATTTAGTGTATATCCGTGACTTCCGTTTCTCCTGGCCATGTGCATAACCTTACATTTATCAATATTGAATTTCATTTGCCATTTTTCCACCCAAGCCCCCAGTTTATTTAGGTTCATTTGCAGCCATACATGTGTTACGGGGATCCAAACGGACCGTTCATCTGATGCTGTCTGCTTCCGAATTAGTCTTAGATGTGAGTACTCAGACAACGCAAATGGACAGCCACATGCACCATGGGATTGTCATAAGCGAAGTGAAGTTTATTCACAGAGTTACAGAAGTTATAGCAGAAGTTTGCTTACGTAATGATTTAATTACTGCACATGCCTGAGGTCGCTGGACATCTGGAAATTTTAATGAACAATACGTCTTTCAAAGACGTCTCCTACATAAACAATATATCAACGCTCGGTGACAGTTGTATCAAAGCAGAATATGTCTTTGGATAAGATTCTCGGAACATGAATAGGAAAACAGGATACTATGTGAAAGGACAGATAAGACAAGTTTCAGGGTCACATAGTGGGAAGAGGACAGATAAAGGGTAAGTTTGGAAGAGGAATTAAACGTATTTTTCTTATTTATTCTGAGACAGGGGAAAATCTAGAATTAACCCCTGACATCTCCCCCATTTTGGACATGGAGTCAAGACAAGTACGACTCCTAGTCCATAAACACGTGATTCATATCGGCGCAGAGAAAGCTTTTTCAGTACATTTAGAAATACATGAAATTATAACCTTAATTGCTATATAAATGCATAATAAAATCATCACAATTTGTAATATACTTTGTAAAATCCCCATGAACCAACCTCCTAAACCAGAAAACCAATTGGCAGGGTTCAAAGACTAAATGTATTACCCCACCAGCTATCTCTGGTTTCTGAGTTTTCATTTGTCCATGCAAACAGTTCTTTCGACGGAACAGGAACAGCCAAGAAAGGAAAACTAGCGGCATCAGGTGTGTGTACAAGTCCAACAGTCTTTCACCTGTGAGATGTTCAGTCCATATACCAGTATTTGGTGGTGTCTAACAAAGTGGTTCTGGGCATTGTCATTTTGCACCCTCTCATAAGGGCGAAGCATGGAGTGAGGAGTCCAAAAGTCCATCAATAAACAAAATGTCCTTCATTTTTCCTTCTCATGGGGGGGGGGGCAAAGTAGGGCGTGAAAAAGTCCCATTAGTCCCAAAACAAACAACAATTCCTTCAACCTTTACCAAAGTAGGTGTGATCAGCAGGACTCGATAGGGTCCCTCGAGTCTGGGCTCTAGAGATTTCCGGACAAGCCTCTTTACGACCACCCAGTCTCCAGGTTGCAGAGAGTGTGATCCCTCTAAGTTGTCTAGGCCTGGAATGGGAGAAAAGACTAGATTCTGCGTCACTGTTAGTTGGTCACACAAGTGCTTTACATATCCGGCTACTGGTCATAGCCCTGCTGTGGGGCCTGTGGATGATATAACCCCAATCTTGGCATAAAGCCAAACAACACTTCTTTTAACTTAAGCGTACCATTTAGTCTTTTACCTTTGTTGGAACTCTGCGGGTGGTATGGGGTGTGAAACGCTTGTTCCACCCCAAGGGCTGACATCACCTCTCGCATCACTTCACCTGTAAAATGTGTACCTCTGTCACTCTCAATTGTCTCTAGTACCCCGCATCTGCGGATTACCTCATTCATGAGCTTCTGTGCGGTTATCTGCTTATTTACTTTGGTAACAGGGTAGGTCTCCGTCCTGAAAATAAATCAACAACAACAAGCACATATTCATACTTCCCAACAAGTGGGAGCTGAGTGTAGTCAATTTGCAATCCCTGAAATGGGTAGAGTGATCTAGGCAAGTGTTGTGTGGCAAATTTACTTCTGCCCTGTTGCTTACGGCAAAGATCATGCAAAATTGGACAGATGATGCAGCAGCTACAGAGAACCCAGGTGTCACCCATTCTTGTTCAGTGTCGACGTCATTGCTGTTTTTAATAGGTGTGTCTTTCCGTGCATTAGCTGGGCCATCATGGGGGACAGGGACCTCTGTAGGCTGTGTACTGCTGACTGTTCGCCATACGCCGTCCCATTTCTGCTGCTCCCATATTTAGTCCATTTGTCTTTTTCTTCCTTGCTGGCTTGTAACTGTAAAGTCTTTAGCATATCAAAGTCCAAGTTTATATCAAAGTCCAAAGTTTTTATCAAAGTCCAAAGTTTAGTCAAAGTCCAAAGTTATTGTTAAATTCTTCTTTTCTTCCATGGCTTGAGGGCCGCTGCCTTTGCTGTGTGGTCTGTGATGGCGTTGCCTCTTGTTTCTCTGGTGTAGGAATTGGTGTGAGCTTTCCACTTTGTCAGGTAGAAGTAAGTAGGGCCTCCGTGAGACTCTGCACCGCTGCACCATTTTTAATTGGCTGTCCTACTGAGGTAAAAAAAACTGTCTGGCCTTCCATGTTGGGCTGTAATCATGAGCTATGCCAAATGCATACCGGGAGTCAGTGTAAATGTTGCCATCTTACCTTCTACCACTCTATACGCCTCAGTAAGGGCCTTCAGTTCCGCTTCTTGTGCTGAGACATGCGGGGGCATTCTGTTTTTAGGACATCTTGTTGTGTGATCACTGCAAAACCTGTTACAAACCTTCCCTCGTCATTTAGGTATCTGGATCCATCCACAAACAGCTCAAACTGGGGGTTCTACAGGGGCTTGTCTGTGACATGCGCAAACCCAGCCGTTTCCTGGGCCATGAGGGCCACACAGTCATGCTGGTTTCCAATGTCAAATGCCTCCTGTTCGTCAGTCAGGGAGTTGTAAAACAACTGATCCCCTGTACTTACTCCCCCCCCCCCCATTTGAATCTACGTCACCTAATGGAAGTAAGGTGGCTGGATTCAAGGTGGTGCACCTTCGGCTTGAGATGTTCGAGGAGGAATGCACTGCGAATTCCATTGTATCTGTCTGGCAAGAGACAGATGTCTACGGCTTACCTGAGTCAGGATACCTTGTATGTCATGTGGGGTGTAGATCACCATGGTGTGATCTAGGACAATGTTAGAACTTTTGTCCAGTAGTGCCTGGACTGCTAGAACCGCTCGGACGCATGATAGAGACCCTCTAGCCACCGCATCAAGATGGGCACTGTAGTATGCTACAGGTCGCTTTTTTGTCACCATGCATTTGTGTCAGTACAGTGGTGGCGTGTCCCGCCATCTCAGTGACGTACATCTGGAAAGGTTTGTCATAGTCTGGCAGCTCCAGTGCGGGTGCACTGGTTATCTGTACTTTCCCTGCGGGGTCAGGGCAAATGGCCGTGAACCCAAACAGTCGTACAGAGACTGTATGGTCATGGAGGCAGAGCGTGTCCATGACCGCCAGTATGAGTCCAGTCCCAAAAAGGTACGCAACTGAGCATGGGAGGTGGGAAGTTGCATGTCACTTACCACCTTCGTGCGTTCTGGCGTCAGGTGTCTAGTACCTGGACCTAGGCAGTGGCCCAGGAACACTACGTGAGATTTGCAGAACTGAAATTTGTCTTGCTAGCTTTGCAGCCATTCTACTCTGATGGAGGAAACACAAAAGGCTTAGTGATGCATTGAGGCAACTATTTGGGTCAGGAGCACACAAAAGTAAGTCATCAACATATTACAAGAGGGCGGTGCCCTCGGGAATTGGCCAGGCGTCTAATACCAGCTTCATGCATCTGGTGAACTGGTTTTGGGCTATTCTGTGCCCCTTATGGCAGCACTGTCCAACAGTACTGCTTTTCTCTGAAAATAAATGCAAACAAATACTGACAGTCTGGCTGGCCCTTTAAACTCTTTCTGTTAATGGGGAACAAAAGGGGTATTGGCTGGGAAGACACATTCCTTAAGGGCTTTAAGTTAACATAAAGAAGAGACAGTGTCTGCAATTGCATCTTCCTGGACATGTGCCAGGGGGTACTGACGGACCAAGGGGGCTAAGAGCTTGTTCCTCTGTGTGCGTAAGAGTGAGGACAGGGAGAAGTGTCGCTTGGTCTGCTGCCATCCGACAGAAGGTCGGGTGACTTTCAGACCCGGGGTGTATACGAGCCTCACCGGACGGGTGAAGTTTGATACAACATCCCAAGGTTCCCATCACGTCAGTTCCCAATATGCTTTCAGGACCTTCCAGCACAAGGAAGCGCGTGAGGCATCGCGACCCTTTAAACATTACCTCAAGCGGTTCAGTTTCTGCCAGCTGAATTGGCACTCCTGAAACCCCTTGCACCGATTACCGCTAGACAATCAGGCTGGTATTCTATTTCAAATAGATCAGAACTTTGTAAAAAAAAATTTAAAAAAAATTTAAAAATAGCTGACCTGCAACACCTAGATCACCTATGTCTTCTCCTCCCCCCCTTTAAACTAGGGTACTTAATCGGAAGAAGAATAGCCGGGTTCAAGGTAGTAACAACAGTGAAAAGAATGACAAGAGCACATTGTAGCTGGATTTGACGGGCCAGAAATAAGTGCTTGGGTTGCACTTGCGTGTATATGCTCCGGGTGTCATGGGGGGGGGGTGAGGACCACTAGGGGTAGTTCAATACCAACTCCGAAGATTTGTCTACCATTGCCTGTACTGCTGCCACCGCACAAACACATGAGGGAGCTCCTCGAGCCACTGGATCTAGCCTCATGGAGTAGTATCCAAGTGGCCGTGGTTGTCCTCCGTGCTTTTGTGTCAATACTGTTGTCACATGGCCAGATAATTCAGTACAGAAAAGAATAAAGGATAAAGTGTAAAAGGGTGAGAAATGAGTAGTTGCATAAGAGAGGAAACAGAGTGGATCCATGGGCGGCAGTATGAAACAAGGCCCAGAAAGGTGCGGAGTTTGGCAGCAGGTGTAAGTACAGGTATGGCCGTTTGCGCGTTTCTTCTACAGAACATTCTCTCAGAGACAGTATAATTGTGGCTTGTTGGCAGGCTTCCAAATTATCAGCACACAACGCCTACATCATACATTTTACATTCATTACAGTCTGAGCACGGGTCATTAACTCTCATCCGTTCATGCGGTCAAGTCTCATTCAAATGTTAGTAAGAGTTCACACAGGACGTAACGCGTATGATGCAACTGTCCTCATCTTGCAAACAAATGCATTCAACCACTCCCACCTCCCCCTGGAATCAGTCAAACTTTAACTGTTTGTAACACTAGAGAAGTATACCAGATTCCACAACAACCACTTTATCACTAATATTTTCCAAAAAAAAAAAAGGAACACACATTTAGCAATCATGCACACGTCCAACCAATCACAGAACTGACATTTACATAAAGAGCAAAAATATACCTTAAAATCCCTATATGTTTTCTACTTTCAAGACAATTAATTCACGTAATTCATTACAAGCTTCTTATTACATCAACGTCTTTCTTTCTTCTATGACCTTAAATTTTATATCTCTATGAAACAGAACAACAACTAAGATTTTTGGAAAACAGCCAGAACATTCAGACTTCAAACAACACCAATCATTAGCAACAACAAAGGTATATTTCTCTGCACATACTATCAAACCCGGATGGCAGAGGAATAGTTAAACACATAGAAAAAAAACCAGCATGCTAAGCGCTTCTAACAGCGCAACATTTTCTGCATTTTTAACCCTTGTATTCTTAAAAGCTCCCACAGATATGAGTGGGGTATAACTTTCTTACACTTTGTTGTAGAAGACTAAGACGTATAACAAAGATTAGATTACATAACATCAAGACATACAAGACAAACAATAGTGGTTATTTGTCACATAATTGTCCACAGATTCTGCATGAACTTGCTTTATGTCCCAAAGGAACACAAACTATAAGAGGATTCCCTTTCTCTGATAATCCCTTACTGCCTTGTCTACACTCGCCTCAATCCATCTATCAAACATACTTTTATCCAACCTTTGACTATCTCTGAATCTTTCCCAAACTTGTTGGTCTAAGATTCCCAAAATTCTAAACACCTGGTTTTCTCAACAACTTGCTACATTCTCTCCCCACGGCTGACTTGCTTTCTCTGTCTTTTGCTATTTCTCTAGCTGTTTCCATATTGTCTGTTCCTTTTTCTAAACCGGCGTCTCTGATATCTTTCATGCTTTTTCCCATACTATTGCCAGAACTCATAGTTAAAGATTCCCGCCTTTTTAAGTCCTACCTGTTTATATATATTTTATAGGCTTGCCTACAGATGTCCTTCCCTTCCCCCAATCTTATTATTTCAATGGGTGTCAGGAAAGTCTGAGACCCCATTCTGACTATGGACTTACCTCTCGATTTACCACTATTGTCCCTACTGCCGAGTCCGCAACTGGCAGGATACTATGAACTTTTAAGTCCCTTCTGCCTACGTTCGCAACGGGGCAGGATATTTATTTAGGGCCCTCCTGCCAAGTATTGGCAGGATATTCTCTTCTGCGAGTCCGCAACTGGCAGAAATACTTTGGACTTTTCAGTCCCTTCTGCCTCGTCCGCAACGGGCAGGATATTTATTCGCAATATATTACGAATATATGTATTACTTCTTACGGGGATAGAGGAAGGACCACGGCTTGCCTTGCTGGGCGGCTTTTAGTAATCTTATTACAAATTACAGCTAACATTATGAGTCCGGCAAGAAGCAATACTTTCTACAGCACACAGCAGACAGCATGGCAATATACACACAAGGGTTCTTCCGTCTAGCACGGTTACTAAGAACACCGTAAATAACAGGCAGAAGCGTCCTATAAACATGCAGCGACTCACCTTCCCGTCGACACGTGACTGAAGTCAGGGGAACCCAGAGCTGAAGTGGTAAGTCAAGGGCTTACCTTACACCGGTGTTTTGTAGATCTGGGGTCCCGTGGCCTCTGGTCCGGCTGGTCGTCAGGTAGGGTCATCAGGTATCGGCTGCAGGTAAGGAGTTAGCCTCTGCCCCTTCTTGGAGCGCCAAGTATTGTTAGGGGAATCCAAACGGACCGTTCAGCTGATGCTGTCTGCTTCCGAATTAGTCTTAGATGTGAGTACTCAGACAACGCAAATGGACAGCCACATGCACCATGGGATTGTCATAAGCGAAGTGAAGTTTATTCACAGAGTTACAGAAGTTATAGCAGAAGTTTGCTTACGTAATGATTTAATTACTGCACATGCCCGAGGTCGCTGGACATCTGGAAATTTTAATGAACAATACGTCTTTCAAAGACGTCTCCTACATAAACAATATATCAACGCTCGGTGACAGTTGTATCAAAGCAGAATATGTCCTTGGATAAGATTCTCGGAACATGAATAGGAAAACAGGATACTATGTAAAAGGACAGATAAGACAAGTTTCAGGGTCACATAGTGGGAAGAGGACAGATAAAGGGTAAGTTTGGAAGAGGAATTAAATGTATTTTTCTTATTTATTCTGAGACAGGGGAAAATCTAGAATTAACCCCTCACACATGCACAGCAATCCTGCTGTAAATCCCTTTTACATGAAGTTGTTGAGGCAGCTTCTGTGCAACATGTGGCACAGGTGAACCCTGTTATTACACTTCATTGCAAGACAAATAAAGCAATCTCTTAATCCATCCTAGTTGTTCAAAGTTACTTTGTTACAGCGGCTGGTCGCAGCCATAGGAGTTTTTGCCTCCTGTTGTCAGTTACAGCCATTGTTGAGTCCTCCAGGCTCTCTGCAGCAGATGCCACATCACTTATCAGTTTCATATTCTCCGTAGGGTCTGCACACGTGTGCATCAGGTCTGGCTCTTAAAGGGACAGCAGGCGCATCATGCTCTATCGTCCTCGATTAATCCAAACAAACCTTTGTCTATTTAAGGCTCTCTTCCCCCCTGAAGGTGCCTGAGCAATTAGTCCAGTTTGATATGTAAAGGTATGCACTTGTTCTGAGTGACTTACGGTTTGATCCATGTTTTTCCTACTCAGCTTTCCCATACTTTTCCTTTCCTGACCTTTAACTTTTTTGGATCACGTCATTATTGTCTTCTGCCTGTCCAGACCCTTGAACTGTTATATCATAATGCAAGAATTCTGCCTGTCTTGACCTCTACTGTATTCCACAATCACATCTCTGCCTGCTTCTCCGGGACCACGATATGGCTACCCTGATCAGTTTGAGGCACCTGCCACAATACTGAGAAAATTTCCTGGGCAACAGTCTTGGGGTCCCTACAGCGGAGGCGAGATCCTGATTAGTGGGGTTGAAGGGTTAATACCAGCAGCCCCCAGGTGCTGCTTTCAGAAATAGTTCCAAGTCAAATCAGTTTATGGCACAGTGGGGCCACACCTGCTACTTGACAAAACTGAGTTAAGCAACACAAATTACAGTGAATTAATTAAAAATGTGGGTATTGATGCTAAAATCAAACCAAAATATTGTAATACTACAACCTCCAATACTGATGAGAAATAATCAATGTTAGTGACAATATAACTGTAAATAACCCCCCGTTTAGAATATACCACATAACAGACTGTAACACTTCCACACATTAGCTATTACATTTAAAACTAGTCGGTGGACTTGAATACTTCTCCTTTACATAATAGTCCAGCCACCCTCTAAAGTTCAGTTAAATATTGTTTTTCAAGTAAGGTAACTAAACCAGTTGATGTAACTGAAATTTAGAGGAGGGAAAATATGAAACTTGGATAACAGACAAACACGACAAAAAAAATAAAGAATGACTTTACAAAGATATATGCTTTCGAAACAAACAGTAGCCATATTATGAAAAGGAGTAGGAGCTCAGGATTAGGATTAGGCTACTCTCACATGTGCGCTTTTTACCACACGAACGCCGTGGTATAATGCTCCCATTAATTTCAATAGGACCTCACAGACCTGTGCTCAAATGTGGTCTACTCTATTTTGCGCTTTTTAACGCACCTCATTACCTATCACAATGATGGGGTGCGTTAAAAAGCGCTGTGAACGCTGTGACATGCATTCAAAATTGGCAGTAAGAAACGCAGAATTTGGGAATATTGGGAGTTCTAGTCCACACCTGGGCCCCGTCTCTCATAATTAGACAACAGTACTAGAATTGCAAATAAGGGAGATGGAATAATACCTCCACAGTGCCACCTATTGGAAGGCAGCATTCCTTCAAGCCAAAGTCAGACTCTTTATACAACCCTTGTAACAATGCCTGGGAATTAAAAGCAAAGCCAGACTCCATGCTGTGAACGCTGTGACATGCATTCAAAATTGGCAGTAAGAAACGCAGAATTTGGGAATATTGGGAGTTCTAGTCCACACCTGGGCCCCGTCTCTCATAATTAGACAACAGTACTAGAAATGCAAATAAGGGAGATGGAATAATACCTCCACAGTGCCACCTATTGGAAGGCAGCATTCCTTCAAGCCAAAGTCAGACTCTTTATACAACCCTTGTAACAATGCCTGGGAATTAAAAGCAAAGCCAGACTCCATGCTGTGAACGCTGTGACATGCATTCAAAATTGGCAGTAAGAAACGCAGAATTTGGGAATATTGGGAGTTCTAGTCCACACCTGGGCCCCGTCTCTCATAATTAGACAACAGTACTAGAAATGCAAATAAGGGAGATGGAATAATACCTCCACAGTGCCACCTATTGGAAGGCAGCATTCCTTCAAGCCAAAGTCAGACTCTTTACACAACCCTTGTAACAATGCCTGGGAATTAAAAGCAAAGCCAGACTCCATGCACAGACAGCTGTTTCAGGGTATTTGCCCTTCATCAGTGTACAGTAGGAGTCTGGCTTTGCCAGTGAGAGGCCTAGGATGAGGTTCATTGTTACAAGGCTTGTATAAAGAGTCTACCTTCAGGAGAGAGCTGAAGCACGACAGCCTGAAAAGAGTCAGATTTTCAGGCTATGTGTGATGTCTACTAGCAGACTCGTGGGAACCGGAGAGCAGGTGAGTAATAAAACTACATTCACCTGCTACCCCGTCTACTCCCTAAACAGCACCATAACTTAGTTTATCTTGTTATTCCAAGGTGACGTGTTCCCTTTAAGGGGTTAAACACATGTATGTGTATACTTATGTGTGCATTAATATATACCTATATACATACATGTATGCACATACTTCTAATATAAAAAAGCCTACAGGCTTTTTCTTGCACCACACCTTGACCCCTTTGCGTGACCTTTGCTGGATGGTTTTGGTGTAATTAGATTTGTGAAATCCTCACCAGCACCGTAAAATCCTAAAATTTGAGTTTGATACATTGAGTGACCCATCAGGCCAGGTCAAAGTTCCTATGTTAAGTCTATGGGTGCACGCCACTAGGGAGAGTGAAGCATTGCTAAGAGAACACGAGAGCAGTGGACGGTGCGAGCAGTGAGGGTGAGAGAGAGAGAAGCGGCGTGTGCGAGAGAGAGAAATAGCAAGACAGAGAGAAGTGGAGGGAGAGAGAGAAACAGAGAAGCGTTGAGAGAGAAGTGGCGAGAAAGTGCGTTGTGTTGCATTGATGAACAGTGACCAGCAGAAGTGATGCTGAATGCTAGTTTGTGCATGTCTGCTCTTTACTGAATGGAGCCGCTGCGCATGTGCCTGTCAAAGTTGCAGCACACATTACAGGAAGATGCGGCTGTGGTGAAGCTTCCACTGCGCATGTCCATCAAAGTGCTAACGATCACTTGTCCGTGAGTCCGTGTGTGTTGTGTGACTTATATGCAGAGTCTGACAGCACCCTTGATGATGTCACCATCATGTAATCAGTTACTGGCTCTTAGCTCCTCCCCCTGATCACATGATGGTGACATCATCACAGATCCTTTATTCTTGTGCACTGAATGAAGGATTATGGATGGACTACATCTCCCACAAACCCCTGCGGCCTTAGTTGCTATGGATACAGCAGTAGTCATCAGGAAGTTTTTAGCTTGTTGTGAGACTGCTGCACACCTGTCTGGAGACTCCAGTAAATGACACTTCATAAATTTACACATACATAGCTTGTGTGCTGACAGGATCTGTGATCATGTCACCGTCATGTGAGACCAGTCATATGGTCTCAGAGCAGAATGAGGGATTACCCTGTGGCCTCAGTTACTATGGATACAGCAGTATTCAGTCTGGTAGTTTGTAGCTGGTTGTAACACAGCTGCCCACCTGTGTGAAGAGTCCAACACCTCACAAATGTACATATACATAGCTGGCAGTGCATATTGACCAAAATATTGAAGCATAGTCCTTCACCGCTATCTTCACATCTCCTGAATGTGATGGCATGTCATCTCAAGTGCTAATGCCACCAACACCAGTCCAGCCTTAATCTAATCATGAGCCGTTGGCCAATGTTAAAACAATCCCTTTTGCTATATATTATTATACTAGTAAGTAGTGCATTATGCCAACAGAAACACTGGTATTATAAATAATACTAATAACTAGTCTTCTACTAACAGGATGGAGCTATTGCACACTAGCCTATTGGAGATATATCACAGGGGAGAAAAACTGTGGTGAGGCCTTCACTGCACATGTCCACCATGCAGGTATGCTTTGCTTCCTACCTGGTAACCAAACACCCTGCAGTAATGGAAGCTGAGTTTATTACCCACTAGCTGATATACCCGGCTTCACCGGAGTTAATTGGGTACAGGTGTTTACATGTTGTTCGCACGAAAAACTTTATGAAGTTGTTGTTACTTCAGAGGAATCAAATAGTTAAATATGTATACACATAGAGGAACATTAGATTCTCCTCAGACTGCATGTACAGATGTCTGCAGAATGTGCCACCCCTCCCACTCTCCTCACTTTTTACTCTTAAAGATAATACCCCTTTTAATTCAAATTTAACCCTAGACTGGAGGTTGCAGTCCTTTCTTAGCCTTAAAGGCATGCTCCATCCCTGCAGTCAATGGGGGCTTCCTTATGTACTTTACAGCATTTCAGTATATACACACAGAGGTTACTTAGATTTTCCTCAGTATATGCACATAGAGGTCAGTTAAATTGTCCTCAGTATATACACATAGAGGTCCGTGAGAATCTCCTCAGTATATACACAGAGGTCAGTTATATTCTCCTCAATATATACACACAGAAATCATTTATAATATCCTCAGTATATACACACAGAGGTTAGTTATATCCTCCTCAGTATATACACATAGAGGTGAGGTAGATTCTCCTCAGTATATACACAGAGGTCAGTTATATTCTCCTCAGTATATACACACAGAGGTCAGTTATATTCTCCTCAGTATATACACACAGAGGTCAGTTATATTCTCCTCAATATATACACACAGAAATCATTTATAATATCCTCAGTATATACACACAGAGGTTAGTTATATTCTCCTCAGTATATACACATAGAGGTGAGGTAGATTCTCTTCAGTATATACACATAGAGGTGAGGTAGATTCTCCTCAGTATATACACATAGAGGTGAGGTAGATTCTCTTCAGTATATACACATAGAGGTGAGATAGATTCTTCTCAGTATATACACATAGAGGTGAGTTAGATTCTGCTCAGTATATACACACAGAGGTGAGGTAGATTCTCCTCAATAGATACACATAGAGGTGAGGTAGATTCTCCTCAGTATATACACACAGAGGTGAGGTAGATTCTCCTCAGTATACAAATAATTACCCTAGGCTTTATGGCTTCTGAGAAAAGAACTATGCCATGTATCGCGGATTTTCACAGTTTTTCACGCTTAGAATTGAATATTGAAGTTGCAACCACTTTACTTTTCCTATTAGGACATAAAGAATGGTCGTGACAAATTTCATATTTGTGCTATTCAGATGTGTATTATTAGTTACATTACATAGAGGATCACTTACTTTAAACACTTAGAATTGAATAATCAAGTTGTGACCCCTTTACTTTTCCAATTTAGGACCTAAACAATGGTTGTGCCAAATTTCAAGTTTGTACGACACCGGGAAGTTAGAGAATTAGATTAGATACATTACATAGGGGGGGGCACTTAGTTTTGCACTTAGAATTGAATAATCGAGTTGTGACCCATTTACTTTTACTATTTAGGACAAATTTTAAGTTTGTACAACACTGGAAAGTTAGAGAATTAGATTAGGTACATTACATAGGGGTAAACTTACTTTTGCAATTAACATTGAATAAAGTTGTGACCCCTTTACTTTTCCTATTTAGGACCAAGGAATTGTTGTGCCAAATTTCATCTGGCACCAGGAAGTTAGAGAATTAGTGGCGAGTCAGTCAGTGAGTGAGTCAGTGAGGGCTTTCACCTTTATATTTATAGATGTGCATCCGTCTGAATATGAACTACAGCCGGATGTGGCCCATGGCAACAGGAACATAACACTGGTTAGACATGAAGCATTTGGAGTGGGCATTACTTTTCAACCCTGCATTTGTCTGAATTATGTACACTGCAAATATTAATTTTTAAAGTATAATTTATTAAGATCTGTCTTTCATTGTGGGATGACCACTTTAAGTAAGGTCATGCCAATATCATTTTACTTTAGCCCTTGGAATTTGCGGTAGTAATTAAAAGTCTTAAGACAGTAACATATCATACATACATTAGCTATCATGTATAATGCAATGTATTCCGACGCATCTGATTTTTATGTATAATTCCTTATACAATAATATGAGAACATTAAAGTCATATATATTCTTTTCATTTCGATACACTAGGAAGTGATAGATTTCCAGTGGTTAAATCATTACTTCAAATATAGCCTATAAATACCATCCACAGGAAACAGACATTTCCTGTGGAGAGGTAGATTGTAGGTGCATTTGTAGGAAGATTGCCCACTGCAAATGGGAAAATCTGAGCATGTACATTTTTGACAGTTTTGTTCCCCCATGAGGTAAGCTTAGTTGGTTTCTACTAAAAAAAATGAAATTAAAACAATAAATGCACAATTAAATTTTCAAGTTACTATAGAATTGCGATGGTCGCTCCTCCATTACTTGATTGTTGATATCTAACATTTTCATCTCCACAGCAGTTTTCAATAAAATATGTTCTCATGCTTAGAACAGTCTTTCTTAAAAATACACTTCGTAGACCACAAATGTGAGACCTGAATGTGAAGTTCCTTCCTTTGCAAACTCTCCAATTTATTAGACTTTGCTTCTAAGTTGCGTTCTCTAAAACTAACCCCTATCTTAGTTATCACCACAAAAGTTAGAACAGTGCCTGCACTCTTGATTTTAAAATACTACTTAGTGGGTCATTTATTATGTTAGTTTGCCCGGACTTCCTTCTCCAGACATACCACTGAACCGTAGGCTTGAAACGTTTGAGTTTTGATTCATCACGTCGCAGAACCAAATCCCAAAAGCTCTATGGTTTATTTATATGTTTGAGCAAATTGGAGCCCACTTTTCTTGTGCCATTGGGTCAGAAGAAGTGTATGTCTAAGGCTGGGTTCACATGGGGCAGATTTGCTGCGGAAATTCCGTCCGGAATTTCGCCGCGGCAAATCTGTCTGCGGACGCAAATCCCGGGATTAGCCAGCCGTGTGGACGAGATTTCTGAGAAGGGATGGCAATGCCGCCACCGCAAAGCTAAGTGCCGCAGGTTTTGAAGCAGCGCTTCTCCCGGCGGAAATCTCGCGGTTTCTTCGCTGCGGCCAAACTGCGAGATTTCCACCAGGATTTCGCTGTGTGTGAACCCAGGCTAAGAGTTCAGGTATGAGGATCTTCTACTGACAGCATTCCTGAGGAATTCTAGTCAATTCCTCATGGACAGTGGCTTCCAGTTCATTAACATACTTGAGTTTGCATGCTGCAACTGCTTTCTTCAAATCCCACCAAAGGTTTTCTATGGGTTTCAAGCGAGGCAACTGTGACAGAATCTTCCAGAACTTCCTTTGAAAACATGTCTTGAAGCACTGTGAGGTATGCTTGAGATCCTTGTCCAATGACTCCCAAGCTTCAGCTTCCTCCCAGAAGGCCTAACGTTTTCTATTAGGATTTTTTGATACTTGTTTGAATCCATTATGCCTTCCATACAGGTTTCCAGTGCTAGAGGAAGAAAAGAAGTCCCAGAGCAGGGTGTTCTTTTCAGCATATGCTTCATTCTTCCTCTTCCAGACATACCACTAAATCATAGGCCTGAAAAGTTCCAGTTTTAGAACATTGCTACACAGAACAGAATCTCAAAAATTCTGTGGCTTATTTATATATTTTTAGCATCTTGCAGCCAACTTTTTTTGTGCTTTGGGTCAGTAGAAGCATATGTCATAGAATTCAGACTTGTTCAATATGCATCTTACCATGCAAATGGAAACCTTCTGCCATCCAATGCTGGAGGAGGAAGAGGGGGAGCCCCAAAGCAAGAAAAAGCAGAGGTTTTGGGTGCACCCGATTGTGCCGCAGTGACCTCAAAAGGGTCACTTTGCTTGTCTTTATGATGACTTGTGCAGACATGAAGAAACGTTTACTGCTTTCTGATGCCTTACGGGCTCAACTATGCATGCTTAGCTGCATGGGTATGTCTCAAATGTAATTAGTCCATACTATAATGCAACTCATAAGGAGTGATTGGCGGAGTTGACATTTTCAATAAGAAATTTATGTAGTCTTGGGTGCACATTCGCAGGTTTTCTGGCATTCCTCGGAGAACACTTGCGACATGTTCCCCAAAAATTACAGCAGAGTCCTGTAGCACATTTTGCACTTGCCAAATTCTCAGCATCTCAAGCTGCATTTGTTCCTGCCTTCTCAGTGCTGCTGTTGTTGCTGCTACAGTTATTGGCCTTCCATGTCTTTGCGCAGGAGGAACTGCTGCAGCTGATGTTGTCGCCGGGCTGCTGCCTGCGGAACCTCCCCTCCACCTCAAGCTGTTCTTGTGCAGGGAATGCAACAGTCTGTGTCGATGAATCTCCTGTATTCTCCTCCTGTGTCGGGTTGGGGATTCCAAATTATCACTAGCCCTGTGCATAAAGGGATAAAGCAGTGTTTAGTGAATGCGTCTTGTCCGTAATGCATTACAAAGAGGTCAACCGCAAAATGGTAACATTAAAATCAGAACACTGTTGGGTAAGGCTGTGCAACATTTTGCTTTTGGGGAATAGGACTTATGCACAAATATCGAATCACATATAGAGATGTCCAGCAGCACTCAGGAGATGGATCCCAAACATGGGGTGAGGTCTATTAATGCAAAGCCACCAGGGGATGGGATTGTGGACCTTCAATCCCCAGATCAGTCCATAATAATAAGAAAAGATGGCGGCAGCATCAAAGGTGTAGATTAAAATCCAAGTTTCTTTATTACTCCATGTAGTAAAAAGACAATGTTTCCACAGTGCACACACTGGTAAGAAACATGCCCCGTCACCCCCAGAACTCCATGCCCCCTCCTTCACCACCTCTCTTGGGTCTCCAGTTACTTCCAGTGTCCAGCCTGTATGTTACCTCAGTCCTGCAGTACCTACCTCTGTAACCCCCCAGCCAGCATGGAAGGAATTATCCATTCCCTACTGCTGAGACATTGCATTTCCTATTGTGGTCCATGATATGGACGGAACAGGATGTGCTGTGATTTTTTTTTCAAACAGACCATTGGTCCATGTGAAAAGGCACCCGTGTTTATAGCAAAATCGACTCTAATAGGTCTGTGTCTTAAATACACAGATGATGCACGGATGGAGTATACATGCGTGAGCCCTGAATTCTGCTGAGGATCCGCGGCAAACAACGCACTTTAAATCTGCACCAATGGTCTGGAAGCTGATGCGTATCTTGGTACGGATTTACCATTACCATTTGCGCTACTTGGGAACATACCCTAAAGCTATGGTCACACTGTGGATTCCTCCATGGAATTTTCTGCATGGAATCCACCTGTATACTGTGGCAGAAATCCATGGCTATTGTGCCGCTGTCATGTTGCAGATCCGCTCACGGATTTAGCCCTGTCAATGTGCAAAATCCATGTGCAGAATTTCTAAAGTGTTTCTGTGCGCATCCGCATGAAGTAATGGCATGGCACGTCTTCAAGTGGATCAGCATATAAACGCTTTAGAAGTTCCGCAGTGGATTTTGCCCATTGACAGGGCTAAATCCGTGAGCGGATCTGCGAAAAAAAGCAGCAGCAGAACAGCCAAAAATTTCAGCTGCAGTTTTACAGGTGGATTTGATAAGAAAAATATGGCAGCAAAATTTGCCGTGTGAACATAGCCTTAACTTGAGTAAAATACAAAGTCGTAACAGTAAAAACACAAAATGAGGAAGTAAGATGAGGTGCAGTAAAAAGCGTTAAAACAGGCAAAAATAGAGCAGACAGCGCTCGAAAATCACAGCATTAGAAATGCCGCAATCGATCGCAGGTCTTCAAAGCTCCATTGAAGTCAATGGAGGCGTTGTACCATGGTTTCAAACACAGAGCTAATCGCAGTAAGAAGCTTTTTCATTCTCTCTTGCTCTACCTCCCTCCCACAGCTTGCTTGTCCAAGCGCTGTCTGATGAACACTGGCGATACTGAACACTGTCATACAGTATCAGAGAGATATGACAGCTGGGCAAGTGCAGTCCGCCCAAACCTGCGCTCTGACTGTGCATGCCTATCTGTCAGGTAGAAAGTGAGCTAAGTTCAGAGCCCAACCTGCGCTCTGACTGTGCATGCACAGCTGTCAAACCGGAAATCTGCTGAGCTGAGAGCCCGACCTCTGTGCACAGCATTACAGAGTTCGGGACATTAGTGGAAGCACTGAAAGTGCTACTTCAGGAGTCACATGACCGGCGCTGCGGGGAGATGAACAGATGCATCTTCAAGTGGTTAGTATATTGAAAAGTCTCCTCTTCACTACCGACTCCAAGTCTGGAAATCCCTGGATCAACAACCCTTCTGAAGTTATTAGTGACTATAACATGTAATACTGTTACACTCAAGTAAGGCGTCCATGCCCCTCTTGAACTCTTTTTATCAAATTTGCCATCATCACGTTCTCAGGCAGTTCCATAGTCTCACTGCTCCTATAGTAAAGAAACCTTCTTTCCTCTAGACGTAGAGGATGCCCCCTTGTTACTGTCACAGTCCTAAGTATAAATACATCACAGGAGAGATCTCTGTTTTGTCCCCTGATATATTTATACATAGTTATTAGGTGGATCCTCAGCCATCTTTTTTCTAAATTGGATAACACCAATTTTGATAACCTCTCCTGGTATTGTAGTCCGCCTATTCCATTATTTATTACTTTAGTTGCCCAACTTTAAACCGCTCAAGCTCCGATATGTCCTTCTTGAGTATTGGTGCCGAAAACTGTACACAATATTCCATGTATGATCTGACCAGTAACTTTAAAAGAGGAAGAACAATGTTCTCGTCATGTGCCCTTTATACCTCTTTTTGATGCCCCCCATGATCTCATTTGCCTTGGCAGCAGCTGCCTGACACTGGTTGCTCCAGTTAAGTTTACAGTTAACAAAAATCTCCTTTTACATGTCAGTGTTTCCCAGTAGTTTCCCATTTAACATGTAATGCTGTATTTCCCTGCCCATGTGCATAACCTTACATTTATCAGTGTTAAACATAATTTTTCACTTTTTGCCCAAGCCCCAACTTATCCAGATCCATTCATCACTGAAGATAACCCGGTTCCACTCTGTAGAAGTCTGTAGTGGGCGCCGTGCAACCAAATATCCAGCCAAGTGCCTAGAAATGGTTTAAACACAGTCAGGAGGAGACTTACTCATGGTGGTGCACGGCGCAGGCCTGGTGGTTCTGCCGGGTGCGGCGGCTGCCGCAGTGGCACTGCTCAGCTTCCCTCTGTGCCACTTGGGGTTTTTGTTGGCTTGCGGCGTGGGGTCCGCTGCGCTGCTAGGTTTGTTGAATCCTGTACTGTCTGCGCCCGTGGGAAGATTCATAGAGTCTTTCAAAAACCCTTGTTGAAGAAGTACGTCCCTTCTGTGATGCCCACCCCCGGTTGCCCTCCTCCCACCCTGGTTCAGGAGGTGAGGGAGTGTGAGATTAAGATCGGGGGTCAGAGTTTTGCAGGAAAACGACAACTGTTTCTGTTTTTACAAAGAGTGTATATCTAGGTATCACTGAAATAATGATTTGGTATGCTTACTATGCTAAACCATTATTTGCAACCTATTAAGAGCTATAGAAGATTTTACCATGTGAAACTAGAACTCCCATTATTACCTGAACTATGGTAAAGATATGATGACAGTTGTAGATTCACAAGCTAAAATGCTGCAGACCTCTCATATGAATATAATACTAATGTGACATAGTAAAGCTCCTTTTACAGGACACAATTATAGTGCAAATAGCTTTTTAGAGCGGTTTCCACGATAATTGTGCAGTGGCTCCGCCTCCATACACTGAGCAATGATCGCTCCTGTCCAAAAACACAAAAGCGATCATCACTGGGATGGTCGTCGGGCACTGAAGTGCCAAGAGTTGTCCCATGTAAAAGGAGCATAAGAAGGGGAGTGCACAATGGTAATCAGTGACTTACAGGTGATGTCGTTCAATCGCATTCCGTCCTATTTTTCTCTATCTGGTCTAGACGTTCATGACTTCTTTCAGCTGAAACTTAGAATAGACAGTCTTAAAATATCAGACTTATCACAGTGACTTTGCTGGATGATAAATATGACACATAGAGCGGGTTGGAGATCATTTTGACTCACCCCCATTCACAAAATGATGAATAACTACCTGTTAACATGGACCGAATCGTCATTCAGTTTTCTGCATGCAGAAGCTGAGTGTTGAACGAATTCTCATTCATCTTACATAGTAACATAGTTCGTAAGGCCGAATGAAGACAATGTCCATCTAGTCCAGCCTGTCTATCCTCCTGTGTTGTTGATCCAGAGGAAGGCAAAAAACCCCAAGAGCAGACGCTAATTAGCCCTTTTGGGGAAAAAATTCCTTCCCGACGCCCTAATAGCAATCAGACTGTTCCCTGGATCAACCCCTAATAGTTCCTACCTGCCTGTAAACCCGGATTAACAATTAACCTAAGATTTAATTATAACCTATAATATCCTTCCTCTCCAGAAAGACATCAAGTCCCCTTTTAGACTCCTCTATGGATTTTGCCATCACCACTTCCTCAGCCAGAGAGTTCCACAGTCTAACTGCTCTTACAGTAAAGAACCCCTTTCTATGTTGGTGATGAAAACTGCTTTCCTCTAAACGTAACGGATGCCCTCTTGTTACCGTCATAGTCCTGGGTGTAAACAGATCATGGGAGAGATCCTTGTATTGTCCCCTCATGTATTTATACATAGTTATTTGGTCGCCCCCTTAGCCGTCTTTTTTCTAGAGTAAATAATCCCAATTTTGATAGCCTCTCTGGGTATTCCAGTCCCATCATTCCATGTATTAGTTTAGTTGCTCTTCTTTGAACCCCCTCCAGTACTGTAATATCTTTCCTGAGCACCGGTGACCAGAACTGTGC
Source organism: Eleutherodactylus coqui (assembly GCF_035609145.1). Lineage (NCBI taxonomy): Eukaryota > Metazoa > Chordata > Amphibia > Anura > Eleutherodactylidae > Eleutherodactylus > Eleutherodactylus coqui. The sequence continues at coordinate 345,474,493 of NC_089837.1, forward strand.
GCAGTATTCCATGTGAGGCCTGACTAGTGCCTTATACAGTATAATGGAAGGATAATGTTCTCGGCCTTCGCCCCTATACCTCTTTTAATGCACCCCAAGACTTTATTGGTTACTTCAGTTTGGTCTACAGTCCACTAGTACCCCCAGGTCCTTTTCCATGTCACTTTTCCCTAGCGGTACCCCATTAAGTGAATATTGGTGACATCCGTTTTTGCTACCCATGTGCATAATCTCACATTTTTCAACATTGAACTTCATTTGCCATTTTTCTGCCCAAGCCCGCAGCTTATCTAGGTCCATTTGTAGCCGCACATTGTCCTCCGTTGCATTAATTATATTGTATAATTTTGTGTAATCTGCAAATATTGATATTTTGCTGTGCAGCCCCTACGTTGTCCCATTTAATGTTACCGATATTAGTTCTAAGCTGATCAAATTTTGCTTTACTAAAGTTTAGTTTGTTTGTTGCTCCCTGATAAGGCTTCCTACTGAATGACAGCTGGAAGTTGATTATATTGTGGTCACTGTTCCTCAAGTGCCCCTCAACCTGTACCCCCTTTATTCGGTCCGGTTTGTTAGTTAGTACTAGGTCCAGAATGGCCCTCCCTCTTGTTGGTCCCTGCACTAGTTGGTTCAGGTAATTATCTTTAATTACTCTCAAGAACTTATCACCCCTATGAGATTTGCAGGTTTCGTTCTCCCATGTTATATCTGGATAATTAAAGTCCCCCATGATAATTACTTTGTTGCAGTTTAACATCTCTTTTATCTACCTTAATAGTAAGTTTTCAGTTTCTTCTGTTGCTTTTGGTGGTCTATAGAAGACCCCTATCAGGATTTAGTTATTTTTTCCTCCCTGTATTTCTACCTACAGAGATTCTACCTGTTCTTCTCCTACTCCTATATCCTCCTGTAGCCTCGGCTTTAAGTACGATTTAACGTACAGACATACCCCTCCCCCTTTCTGGTTCCTTCGGCCTCTTCTGAAGAGATTGTACCCCTGCAAATTCGCCGCCCAATCACACTTCTCATCAAGCCATGTTTCCGTTATTCCGACTATATCATAATTTTCATCAGTCATTCTCGCTTCAAGCTCACCCACTTTACCGATCAGACTTCGTGCATTCGTGGTCATACAATTTATATTGTTTTTTTTGTTCTTTAAATTCGTTTTGTTGCTATTCGTACTAATGGCTGACCTCACATTTCTAACTGTACTATCCCCATCCCCTGCTCGACCCCCATTCCCCTTGCTTAGACCCGGGTCGCTAGCTACACTGGCTACCCCACTATTTCTCATTTTGCCCTCCCCCCCAGTCCCTAGTTTAAACACTCCTCCAGCCTTTGAGCCATCTTCTCCCCCAGCACAGCTGCACCCTCCCCATTAAGATGCAGCCCGTCCCTACGGTAGAGCCTCTAGCCGACAGCAAAGTCAGCCCAGTTCTCCAGGAACCCAAATCCCTCCTTCTTACACCAACTTCGAAGCCACTTGTTTACCTCCCTAAGATCCTGCTGCCTTTCTAGTGTGGCTTTAGGTGTAGGTAGTATTTTCGAGAAAACTACCCTGGAGGTGCTCGCCCTGATCTTGGAGCCTAGGTCCCTGAAATCATTTTTGAGGGCCCTTCATTGACCTCTAATTTGTTCATTGGTGCCAACGTGCACCATGACCGCTGGATCCTCACCAGCCCCTCCCAGTAATCTGTCAATCCGATCCGCGATGTGTCGAACTCAAGCACCAGGAAGACAACACACCGTTTGACGATCCTGGTCTTTATGGCAGATTGCCCTATCTGTCCCCCTTATATTTGAGTCCCCCACCACTAGGACCTGTCTAGCCTGCCCTACGCTCCCCGTCCCTGTCTCAGTGGAGCAGTCATCTCCCTGGCGTTCAGAGGGCATGTCGTGCTGCAGTGGTGCTGGCTCTGTAATGGCATCCCCCTCATCTGCCAACTTTGCAAACTTGTTGGGTTGTGCCAGTTCAGGACTAGCCTCCCTGGTTCTCTTCCCTCTATCCCTCCTTCTTTCTGTCACCCAGCTTCTTGCCTGCTCCCCCTGCTCTTCCGTACTACCATCCGCCCCCGCCTCTACCCCAGTGAGTGCCTGCTCAGTGAGCACCAAACTCCTTTCCATGATGTCAATGGCTCTCAGTGTTGCCAGTTGCCAATTTAGATCAAGGATTTGGGCTTCTAAATGTGCGACGTGCACGCATCTTGCACAACGGTATGCACCCTCGATCGGCTGATCAAGGACCGCATACATTGCACAAGTAGCACACTGGATGACATTGCCAGGCATAGAGCTCATCTACAATTTACTTGTGGATCTACAATTTACTTGTGGAAGTAGTGAAGATAGACTTGTTCACACTCCGCTCACACGCTACCGCCTCTGCGCAACCGCTCACACGCTGCCGCCTCTGCGCAACCGCTCACACGCTGGCGCCTCTGCGCAACTGCTCACACGCTGCCGCCTCTGCGCAACCGCTCACACGCTGCCGCTCACACGCTTCCGCTCACGCACTGCCGCTCACCCGCTGCCGCCTCTGCGCAACCGCTCACCCGCTGACGCTCACGTGCAACCGCTCACACACTGACGTTCACGCGCAACCGCTCACACACTGACGCTCACACGCTGTTGCTCACGCGCAACCGCTCACGAACGCCAGTATCATTCACTCGTTCAAACAACAAATCGGCTCATCTAAATGGACCCTAATTCCTTCATTTCTATATAGTCTCAGCTTTTTTTTCAGTCCATAAACTCTTGTATAACTTTTTTCCATGTAAAATATATCAGCAAAGTAAGTAATAAAAGTATTCTGTTCTTGCATTTCCTGTGAGAGGAAAGAACCATATAAGTGGTCTACACTATACAGAAATTGGTGATGTAGTAATATTCCAGCTAGACTTCCTGTGGGTCAGTTGTAATTATCCTACTTCTTCTTTACATATCACACTTACAGTGATTGGTTTTACCTACGTATGAGGGGACTTTCACATTTAAATATAGATTCCTCCTACAGTCAAAATAAATCATAACCTTCACAATCAGTTTATAATGTATCAACGCCTTAAAATGTCATAACAAACATCCCACGCTTTGAAAAATCGTATAAAGTCTAAGGGGAGCATCACAGAATGTATCCAGAAATCCACTGACAAAGATAAGCCATCATGAGAGCTGCCTGTCTGATTCTGCTTGTGGCTCTAATGCTGCAAGACACACTTTCAATCTGTAAGTATTTCTACAAACAGATGATACAACTCACTATTATAAATGTCCTTTTCTGTACAGTTTCTTCTGACTGAATGCTGTAGATGTCATTTTTATATATTTGGATTTTGTTGATTCATTATTTTGCTTTTAGCACAGTACTGAATAAGAACTAATTAAATCACTGAAGGTGAATATTTATTGCACAAATTAAAGTACACCTGTCATGTCAGGTGACTTTTCGGAATAGTACAAAGACATGATGAATTCTAGAATCTAGTAAAACTTTTTGAATGCTTTACTCCTATAAAATCCCAAAACACATGAAAGCTGACTGCTTACATGGTTCAGACCACAATTGCCATAAGAAAGGGCATAGTGCTTGGAAACATGTAAATAGTGGATTTTTATGTTTTCTTTGGATTTGTATGAAAAAAAAATCAAGTATTGAATACGTTTTAATGGATACTAGAGTCTCTTTCTATTGCCATTGCTCTTCTGTGCATCCACTTGACATTGGGTGAACTGGACCTTCTGGACATCATATGCCTTGTATATTGAACTTTTCACCAGTTTCCACTTTGCAGGCCCTAAATCTAATTACCAGTATTCCCTGAGCTAGTGGGTTAATTTTAGTTGCTATGTTGTTTGCTAAACACTATACATATAGAGGATACCCTGCTGTTCTATCTGTCTATAACAAACACTATAAGAAGCAGCATGGAAGACTAAGCAATGCAGCTATAAATCAAGCACTAGGGTGAAATGAAAAAAAAACTTACTGGAGTCTTCAGCAGCAGCATCACTGTATGTCTCTCTGCATTTTTTCCTCCTTTTCTTCTCCTCTCCATAGATTTCTATTTGCAGTATGTAACCTGATCCCTCTAGAGATGCATTTTAGCAGTATTTCAAAGTGAATGATGATTGCAGAGGCATACCCTGAAGCTCCCGGGCCCCAGTTTAAAATCTGTAACAGGGCCCCCAACTATAATGCTTTATTCATAATACTAGGCTGCCTAGATGGAGTCTGTATTATTGATTTATGCAAAGTGTTTGTGAAGTCCGTATTTAAGGCTCTGTTCACATTTTCACTGTGGCTCCCATTTGTAACGGATGCCACAACACCTCGCCAGATTCATTATACAGCAGATCGAAACAGCGCCACAGTAGACCCCACTAACTGAAAAATGGCGGGCATTAAAACTTCCATGTTTTGATGAGAAGTATAATGCTGAATGCTGAGTGATCTATTGATATCATTTGACCCCTTCACATATAGGTTTAATAGGTACGCTGCTATCTTCATGCAAATATTAAGGCTACATTGCCTGTGACCATGCGAATAGTTTGCAAGGCTACAGGACTGACACAATGATTAGTTCTGCTTTCCAGTTGTTAAGCTAAAAATATGTCTCTGCAGAAAAATAAATAACTTCCTGTTAAGAGATTTCTTAGCAGTATAATTAGCTTTACAAACCGATATATTAGAACAACGCATTCACAGCCTAATATATTAAAGCTAGTTCTTTTTAAATTACTTAAGTGAAAAAAAAATTCAAATTCTCTGCAGTTAATTAATCACCAAATTAGTATCTTCTTTGTTTTGATACAGTGAATGCTTTCTTAGGTATTTTTGTTTCCGGAAAAACTAGGTGACAACCAATAATGTCCTTATTAATGTTCACACAAAGTTGTGACCCAGTGTTTCCAGTCTCTTAAATGTCAAATCAGTATTCTAATTCGATGCTCTGTGTCCCATACTGCTCTATCACTGCCTAAGGCCTCTTTCACAGAAGGATCACTCACACAAATGTGTATGTTTTCGGGAACCAATGAGCATTAAGTGGGAGGAAAAAATGTTAAAAAAAGCCAAGAGCCAATCAGTGGGAGGCACATGCCAAACAAGCGCACACTTTTCTGCAAATTGTTGGTTAGAAAGAAAATGATTATTACCTGTCTGCACCAGATGATAAATCAAGCAGCAACTATTTTTATATATAGAAGAAAACACATGAACAGCAGTCTAAATCAATCTCCTTTTATTCACACCCATGCAATGTTTCAGCTCCTACTGAGCTTTTCTGACTTTGCACAGCGTTTTTTTCTAGTTGAACCAGAATAAAGTGAATGAATTCTCACTCGTTACCCAGTTGGTGGCCATGTTTATATGGAACAAATCTTGCTTATGTTCGCTCTATGGAGCGTCTATTCAGACAAGAGTTGTCCCATATAAAGGTACTTTAACTAGGCATTCACATGTAATCTTTTACCCAATGATTGAGCAAAATCTGCATGTAGATCCACACCAAAAATCAAAGAGGGAAGCCATAGATTGTGATGTGCTTTTTGAGGTGAAATTCACTGAGGAAGATTCCGCTGTGATTCCGCCATGTAAACATACCCTTTTATTGAAAATGACTAACAATGCCCAATATACTTGTACCCGTATTTTTACTTTTGACTAGATCTGCCTTATTGTATGTTGCTTTTAACTTTGTTGTTTTTTTTTGCATTTGTCATTTCCATTTCAGACACTACAAGTAGCATCTCAAGATGTTGTTCACAACCAATCAACCGCCTGAAGAGTGATAAAATAAAATCCTACAATAGGACTAATGATATAGCCTGTAAACAAAAGGCTTTCGTGTAAGTATAATTTTATACTATATCTAATATGTGAAAACACATAAATTTATGGTACATACATATTCTGTACCTTGAGAAAGTCCTGCCTTCGTGTAACTCATCCTGTGTTTTTTCTGAATCTAAAGGAATTTAGTTTCTCTAGTAACTAATTTCGGATACATATAATGTGTTGTAACATTCCCACCTATCATGCATCATTTATGTTACTGGTGTCTTTTTATGTGACAGAGGCACCATAGCCTGAATGCAGCTGCAGCCTCTGCACCCTCTTTAGTTATGCCCTTGATTGTATCATTTATCAACACAGTACCAATAAATGGGGCTAAATAGTCAGTATTTCTTGATTCTCACCCACTTAGCAGATCTAAAAAAGAATCATATGACAGACACTGCACAACTCTTCAAACACTGGAGTCACAGATCGTATTAAATGATCCTTGTCAGAGCTGCAGACTGGCTGGTAGGGGTAATGCAATCCATCATATGATAGAAGTGCTCTCTTTTCATCCCTACTGTTTGCTGGGCTGTTGATTTAATGTCATTCTACTAGTTAGTACAACTCCACTAGAATACCACACTGATGTCCTTATTTTAATAGCTGTGGCATTATGGCATGTTCTCTTTAAAAGAAATGTGTCATCAGAAAATGACCTATTACTTCATATTTTTAAAGAATTTTTGGCAATGTTTTTACTTTTCGGTCACAATCTGTAATTTACACAAATCCTAAAATTCTGCATTTTTCACACCGAGAGGATAATATTAGCCTGATACTTCCTGATCTGTAGAGAAAACTTTTCAGCAGTCATCTCACTAACATCACAGGCAGGATTACACTGACAGATAACACTTATATGTAGATAACACAGGATCCACCATTCACAATAGGTGATCAGCTGTGACTATCTACTCCCCCCCCTGGAAAATGACCTCTACACAGGTCACAGAATATGTCTAGAACAGTCTCCCATACAAGTGGGTCCCCTCCTGTGCATTGTTTAAATGCCCATTAGGCTGCCATAAAGCATATCTCCTAAATGTTTTATAAATGCAGCTCAGGAAAGATGGTCGCCCCCATAATGATGTATAGACAACAGGAAAAAAAAATCTACAATTGGAAAATAAAAAGAGATGAGAAAAATACAATGTGTTTCCTTTCTGGTTTTAATTAAGAATATATTTTTTTGGTGATTGCTTGTCTTTTGATAATGATAATGTTTCTAAAGATCTTTCCTCATCTTATCTCTCTTTTAGTGTAGAACTCAAGACAGGCAAGGAAATTTGTGTGAATGCAGCATCCAAGACAGTTATATTAGCTATTGAGGAATTTGACAAAAAAGCAAAGAAGTCAAATGAAATGACACACGCCAATGAAGTCTCCAAACTCCATACATAGCGAGACATCAACTATACGGATTGAATTTTACTCTGCACTTTTGCCTGCATATGCTCTTATTTTTCTATTTGGGGTGATGAATAAAAAAAAAATCTGAAAACTAAATGTGGCACTTTCCAAAACAGCATAATAAGCTATAATGTTTATAGAGTAATCACAATTTACGTAATAGAAAATGTTAAACTGGTTGAACACTCTTTGTAACATGCAGACTTCTTCTATTGTGCCTAGATTTGCTACTAGTACTTATTATTTGTAGATTTACCTTTTATTATTTTGGTTTCATATTGCTCTTAATAAAGTATTCTGTTTAAAATGTACATTTTCGGGTTTTTACTTATTAGAAACATTATTTTACTCATATTTGGAGAAAAAAGGTTATCTGTGGTCTTATATTAAAAAATACTATTTAATAGTTACTTATTCAATTTTATTTGACCAGTTGACTAAAGCATGATCAGAAATGCACAGGGTACAACTGAAAATAAAGCTGCTGCCTTGCCCTGTGTTGTGCCTTTTCATTGGACGTTAAATAAAATACAATGTTGAAACAATGTCCACGGCTGGCCTATATGGGCAGCCAACTCTCTAAATGTCCATTTACAGTGGTCAGTTGTAGCCACAATTCACTTGGCGAAAAGTGGACAGTATGCCACAAAAGAGATCAGCGGCAAATTATAAAACCATCGTTTATTGATTAACTTGATCAGTCATGCTGCCATAACAACAATTACCAGTGGCATGATCTGTAAATGTAACTGCCACTCATAATCCCATTTACATTTGTATGTTATGGGCAATGTGTGAAATGAGTCATTGAATTAAATGCCTAGACAATGCATAGAATGTTAAAGTATGAAATGATGAATATTTCACACCTTTTTTAGGCAATATTTGTAATGCCAAAAAGCAAACCAGTAAAGTTCTGACAGCAGTGGATTGCCCCCAAAGGCACCCCTTTTTGCCCTACACCAAAAGGTATGATCCCATCCTTCGCACTATCAACCCCCATCATCTTCTTCCAATGTTACACAATCCAACCCTCATCCTCTTCCAAGGTACATTCTCACAGTCAGTCACTCATCTGGCAATACTGGGACCTGTGTTTCTAGTTGTGCCCAGGCTTGTTAGGACCCATGAAACTCCTCACTTGCCCCGACCGTCACTGCTTTGAAAAACTGTCTTATTAAGGCTGGACTGGATTCCGCATGCGAGAGGGCCACAGCGGATTCTGGCTTTGAGCCAAGCCGGCAAACCGTGTGCACCTTATTTTCTCTGTATTGCAGATGACTGTGGCAGATCGCCATCAGTCATGCTCAGTGCAGGTTTTTAAAAAATCTTTGTATTTCCTGCGCCGTCATAATGTTAATTCCGTAAAGCTTGCGGGTTGTACGGCCTCCATTGACTTCAATGGACGCTGTCTGTGTGGAATTCACAGCAAAATAGAGCATGATGCGATTTTTCATCCGTACTCGGAATACGCAATTCGTATCTGCAAGTGTGAGCAAAAAAGCAATTATACGTGCTTTTCAATGCCAGTGTTTAGCTGTGGATCCTCCATGCAGATTCCGCCATTGGAGTCCGCCCATGTGAGCCCGGCCTTAGTCAGAAAAAGGAGAGTCAGAGCAGGGCTCATTCACTAGGCCAATATGTTTTTTTTTCATCCTGTACTTTAGTTTTGCATTTCTTGTTGCATTTCCATATACGTCTTTTTTTCCTTTGCCTAAATAACACTTCGCATTCTGCATAATGTCTAGGTATTCTATGAAGTACCTAGTGAAAATATATAGTATATTTATCGTTCAAAGTATTTTTATTGAGGTTTCAAATCCAATAAAACATAGGTTTACAATGCAGTATTGTAGGTTTAACAGGGTTAATCGAACAAAACTATTGTGTTCATATAACATATTAGTAGCAGTTAACACATTAGAATTCTTGTAGTTCTTCACGTCAGTCTACCGCTGCTACATGCAGCTCAGGACACTAAAATAAGCAACTGCATTAAAAATAAGGAGTCATGGTAGAAGAGAAAAAAAGAGAGAAAAAGGAATATATGAAAAGAAAGAAATAAGACTTTAAAGAGGGAAGTGAGAGAAATCGTCAGAAGGATACAGCTGCAAGGGAGGCCTAACAATAATTCGGGTCATGGTGTAGGCTATGACAAGATAAGTGTTTATAAAGGTACAACACCATTAAGGAGCCATGGATTCAGGTTCGGGGAAGCACCAAATAATATCCAGAAAGCCCAGGTTGACCAGAAGCTGGAAAATTGCTCCCCCTTGTAGTGAATTATATACGGCGTTAATCTCTTTTCAAAGGGTGCAAACTGAAGGGCATAACCACCAAATATGGAGGAAGGTACCCTCGTCTGAGGAGCATCTCCAGCATTGGTGGAAACCTGGGGATACATTTTGGCAATTGAAGGTGTTCTATACCATCAGGGCAGGAGCTTATAGTTAAGTTCCTGGAATTTGTTTAAAAATTGAGGATTTGTGCGTTAAAGTAAAAGATTTAGCCCAACACTCCTTATATAGCATATTTAAATAAAATACACATTTCATACTTTGCCTAAAAACGTCTCCCATTCTTTAGATTGCCTTGGCATTCTGTACAATGCCTACTTTTATCACGTTTCCTGGACAAGACGTGGCTGTCTAGTAGGCATCTTCCACGAGAACTGTAGCTAGGCAACAATAACATTTTCTTTATAAATAATAAAGATTATACTTAGATATTTTTTTGCGGTGCCACAATGTTTCGAAAATTCTGCAGCCCATATGTTTTCTACACAGTCAAAAAAGATATCAGGATATAAACCTACCAGACACACTTCTGAAATACATCTAACCTATAAATACCAATGATACTGTACAGTATATAGCCAGAGACTACTTTTTAATTCTTTTTTCTGTCTTTAAACGACATATAGTGAATTGAAATGTTGCTTGCAGAACAGTGGAGGAAGCGCAAGGAACCTATTTAACCAAAAGAACATTAAAAAACAAAAAACATTCTATTCCTGCTCATTTGTAACACTTAGGCCACTCTCATACAGACATTTTTTTCCGCGTTTACCACAGCCTTTTGAACGCCACAGTAATCTCGGTATAACGCTCCTATTACGGGAAAATCACATGCAAAAGAGATTAAAACTGTAGGTAAAAATCACTAAATCGCAAGAAAATTGTAGGAAAGTCACATACAAAAAAATTATCAGACCAATTTTTTAGGACCAAAAAAAAACAGCCTGACTTGTATTTTATGCAGTTAAACCTCTGAACATTCTGAGCTTAGTGGTCCAGTGGGCAGTCGCATCAGTGATTGACATCGACCTGAGTACAACTTTGAATACAGAAATATCTGTCAATCACTGATAGGACCATCTACTGAACTACCAAATTCAAAAAAGGTTTAAATTATTAATATACACGTTATATTGTATCTTTTCCCACCAAACTATATATCAACTTACTCATCTCTTCCCGCTCTAAAACATGCAGCCTGCAGTTTGAATAGCAAGAACAAGCTGACAGGATCCCTTTAAAAGAATGCCTACAAATGTATGATATACTGCAATACTGAAGTATTGTAAAATATTGTATATGCGATCAGATGATCACCAGTTCAGTGATGGGGTTCTTGCAGTAGCAAAATAAAGAGGCAAGTCCAGGTAGATTGCAGTAAAACCGAACGCACACAGTTTACGGAATAACATGGACTGAATGCAACGTTCACACTTGGGAGCTTAGCGAGCAGTAGAAACTTCAACAACCTTCGCATGTATATGAGATAACAGACAATGTTTCATGGCCTCCCTCGCTTCCAGGATAAGGATGCCAGACAGTGTGTCTTTCTCCTGCAGGGAGCCACCTATGACCCCTGAGGGCTCATATCGTGGTCCCTAGAACTTATTAACTCTTTTGACTACACTGTAGGACCCTCTGGGTCACTACCTTATGAGTATCGGAAATCTGTAAATTTCTCCTCCACTTTGCTTTAGACACCTAAAGAGTTAACAGACTTTGTGAGTGTCATTTCAAACACTTTGAGGGGTGAATTGTGTGAAATGGGGTGATACCCCAAAAATAAAAGGACGCTTATAAAATAATGCCAACATAAAGGGGGCATATAGTAAATTGCATTTAATAAATATTTAGTGTTGTGTGCCACCATAACTCATGAACACCTGGAGCAATTTCAACCAAACGTGGTACATATAGAACCCATCTCATGGGGCAAATTTGGGGGTGACCGGGAGAGGGGGGGGGGAACAGCCCCACTACCACTGCCATCGAGGGCTGCCTCCTCTTCTTCACTACTCACCCCTCCATCCGAGGTAACAGCATACCGAGCAGCCCCTTCTTCACCTTCCGCAGCTCAGACATAAGCCACCTAAGAGCTCAGCTAAGATGATGACTGCTTTGAAGATTCTGCCACTGCTCATATGCTGGCCCTGCAGCAGCAGATGAATCTCCAGCTCTCCTCCCTTCTACACTAGCTGCTAGTAAAGAGATGTCATCTGACCAGTCCCCTACAACACAGCTGCTTCTCACTTGCTCCATGTCTTGGGATTGTTCCCCTACATAGGAGGAGACCTTGGAACAGGTCCTATGATGTTTGTGGTTGCTATGGCAGCCGGGGGAACGTCTGAAAGCACCCAGGGCTGCCATTGCAGATTGCCTGTTAAGCCATGCTTATGGTATGGGTTATAGATTGCCTGTCAGATCGTGGTATAATGTAATACTATGGTATTACATCATACTGCAGGAACGATCAAACCATCACAAGGTCTTGTCCCCTTACAGAATACAACAGCTTTTTTGATCCCAGGATCCAACTTGCCCCCATTGTACTGGTTTCTTTATTAGAGACAGCTAGACTATTGAACACACTTTGATGTTCTTCCTACGAAGTACGATTCCCAGAAAGGAAAACACTATTTACACAATATTACACCAATATAATTGTACTTAAGATGTATCTAAGCCAAGATGTATCTAGCTTGAGATCTCGATTTTAAAGTTAGGAGGATCCGATTAGGCAGCTTATCAAAAATAAATGTTCCACAGTATAAAAACCATCCTGCAAATACTCCACATAAGGATGCAACTACAGTAAGAAAGATCCCTATATACAAATTCCCCATTGAAGGTAAATTGTAACCTTCTTCGATTCGTCATCTTGTTCTTATGTAGTCTTCAGAACAGTCTTACCTCAGATTTCCAAAGGTATTCTTTACCATAGATACCATAGATTACTGAAGATGTATGGCGAGGCAAAAGAGGCTTCGTCTATTGTCTTTCTACTGAAGAACGTCTGTCAAAATCAGAGGTCACTGGCCAGCAGCTCAACACAGAGGAGAACAGTAAACAGGTCATAAGCAGAGCCTAGAGGCTATTAGCCAAAGACACATCATACAGCCATAAACAAAGTGCGGCAGCCACAAGCCTACAGGCTAACATGAGTAGTTGAGGCCCAGAGGACACAAGCCCCAGGCCAAACAGAGTCACTATCAGTATCTAGGTCCAGCACGGAGGTCCTAATTAAAATAGAAAAAAGGGTATAGGCAAATCCCAAAAGGGTTTGGACCATAGGTAAACCGCAAACTTTAAAAGGCTAAAAGCAAAAAAGGCTGTTAAGCCACAGGGCCAAAACCACAAAGGCTATAAGAAAGACCCAAAAGCCATAAAAGCTACAGGTAAAGTCATAACAGATATCAGGCCACATGACCTAAATCACAAAGGCCACAATGCCCCAAAACCATAAAGGTTACAGGTAAAATTATAATTAAGCCATAACGCAGAAGCCACTACAGGCCATAAGACTATCGGCAGAGCTGTAAGGTTATAGATAAAGCTATGAAGGCTATTATGCTAGAAGTAGAGCCATAAAGCCTATAAACCAAGCTATAAAGGTTATTATGCTATAGACAATGCAAGAAAAAGGATACAGACAAAGTCATAAAAGGCTATAGGCTAAGCTAAAAAAGCTATTAGGCTGTAGGCAGAGCCGTAAGGCTATATACAAAACCAATAAAGGCCATAAGGTTATAGGTAAAGCTATACAGGGAATTATGCTATAGGCCAAGCCATAAAAAGGCTATAGACCGAGCCATAAGGTTATAGGCAGAACCATAAAGGCTATTATGCTGTAGGCAAAGCCATAAAGAACTGTTATGCTAATCATAATGAGTTACAAAGGCTTCAGGGAAAGCCATCAAATTCTATAGGCAGATTCATCAAATCAATTGCGTATGTGCTGTGCATGACCATAAAGCACAAGGGGCTTTATGTCGCGGATATCCGTGGTAAAATAGAACATAGATTACGTCATTCCGACCCACTAATTGTGTAATCCAATGCATTTGATTGATGCGTGTATTACCACAGATCAAATGCATGCAGAATCCACAATTCCTATCCTGTCATGTGAGACCGGCCTAATGATAGATCGTTCGTTACCTTTTTGTACCATTTGATAATGGTGATCACATGACTTGGGACCACTCCACAAGGCCCCAGTCACTGCCCTAGGCTCTCGGCTACCTTTAGTCGCCAGGAGCGAGGAGATTTAAAATTTCCCTGGCCCTCACTGGCTCCTGCGCATGTGTCCGTCATTTTGCTGGCGGGTGCATGCACAGAAGTCGGGGAAGGTCCTTGGTGATCACATCGGCCTCCAGTAAGAAGTTTCATCTCTCCTCACCAATTCCATTGGTGAGGGGAGATTAAACATCAACTTTTTTTTAACTTTTATGCGATCGCCATTATCCTTTAGATAACAGGGGATCATGTGACCTGGGATCACTCACTGTGGCCCTTGGTCACTGCTCGAGGCTACCTTTAGTAGCCAGGGTCAAAGAGATTTTAAATTTCCCAGAGCCTCCTCAGCTTCTATGCTTGTGTCTGCCATTTGCCGACAGCCACATGCGCAAAAGCCGGGGAAAGGTCTTTGGTAGAGATGAGCGAGCACCAAAATGCTTGGGTGCTCGTTACTCGGGACGAACTTTTCGCGATGCTCGAGGGTTCGTTTCGAGTAACGAACCCCATTGAAGTCAATGGGCGACCCGAGCATTTTTGTATTTCGCCGATGCTCGCTAAGGTTTTCTTGTGTGAAAATCTGGGCAATTCAAGAAAGTGATGGGAACGACACAGCAACGGATAGGGCAGGCGAGGGGCTACATGTTGGGCTGCATCTCAATTTCCCAGGTCCCACTATTAAGCCACAATAGCGGCAAGAGTGGGGCCCCTCCCCCTCCCAAAAACTTTTACTTCTGAAAAGCCCTCATTAGCATGGCATACCTTAGCTAAGCACCACACTACCTCCAACAAAGCACAATCACTGCCTGCATGACACTCCACTGCCACTTCTCCTGGCTTACATGCTGCCCAACCGCCCCCCCCCTCCCCCCCACAGCGCACACCAAAGTGTCCCTGCGCAGCCTTCAGCTGCCCTAATGCCACATCACCCTCATGTCTATTTAGAAGTGCGTCTGCCATGAGGAGGAACCGCAGGCACACACTGCAGAGGTTGGCACGGCTAGGCAGCGACCCTCTTTAAAAGGGGCGGGGCGATAGCCCACAATGCTGTACAGAAGCAATGAGAAATAGAATCCTGTGCCACCGCCATCAGGAGAAGCACACGTGGGCATAGCAATGGGGAACCTATGTGCCACACACTATTCATTCTGTCAAGGTGTCTCTGCATGCCCCAGTCAGACCGGGCTTTTTAATTCATAGACACAGGCAGGTACAACTCCCTATTGTGAAGTCCCTGTCGACCGACAGCATGGGTGGCTCCCTGGAACCCACCGGCGGTACATAAAAATATCCCATTACATTGCCCAACACAGCGGATGTAACGTCAGCTGTAATGCAGGTGGGCTAAAAATTAACTTGATTACACTGTAGGCGAGGGCCCACAAAAATTGCTGTATCAACAGTACTAATGTACATCAGAAAAAATGGCCCTGGCCAACCAAGAGGGCAGGTGAAACCCATTAATCGCTTTGGTTAATGTGGCTTAAGTGGTAACTAGGCCTGGAGGCAGCCCAGTTTAACGAAAAATTGGTTCAAGTTAAAGTTTCAACGCTTTTAAGAGCATTGAAACATATAAAAATTGTTTAGAAAAATTAGATGAGTGAGCCTTGTGGCCCTAAGAAAAATTGCCCGTTCAGCGTGATTACGTGAGGTTTCAGGAGGAGGAGCAGGAGGAGGAGGAGGAATATTAGACACAGATTGATGAAGCAGAAATGTCCCCGTTTTGGATGGTGAGAGAGAACGTAGCTTCCATCCGCGGGTGCAGCCTACGTATTGCTTACGTATCGCTGCTGTCCGCTGGTGAAGAAGAGAAGTCTGGGGAAATCCAGGCTTTGTTCATCTTGATGAGTTTTAGCCTGTCGGCACTGTCGGTTGACAGGCGGGTACGCTTATCTGTGATGATTCCCCCAGCCGCACTAAACACCCTCTCCGACAAGACGCTAGCCGCAGGACAAGCAAGCACCTCCAGGGCATACAGCGCTAGTTCAGGCCACGTGTCCAGCTTCGACACCCAGTAGTTGTAGGTGGCAGAGGCGTCACGGAGGACGGTCGTGCGATCGGCTACGTACTCCCTCACCATCCTTTTACAGTGCTCCCGCCGACTCAGCCTTGACTGGGGAGCGGTGACACAGTCTTGGTGGGGAGCCATAAAGCTGTCCAGGCCCTTAAAGACTGTTGCACTGCCAGGGCTGTACATGCTGCTCGATCTCCGCACCTCCCCTGCTACCTGGCCCTCGGAACTGCGCCTTCTGCCACTAGCGCTGTCTGATGGGAATTTTACCATCAGCTTGTCCGCCAGGGTCCTGTGGTATAGCAACACTCTCGAACCCCTTTCCTCTTCGGGAATGAGAGTGGGAAGGTTCTCCTTATAGCGTGGGTCGAGCAGTGTGTACACCCAGTAATCCGTAGTGGCCAGAATGCGTGCAACGCGAGGGTCACGAGAAAGGCATCCTAACATGAAGTCAGCCATGTGTGCCAGGGCACCTGTACGCAACACATGGCTGTCTTCACTAGGAAGATCACTTTCAGGATCCTCCTCCTCCTCCTCCTCCTCCTCCTCCTCATCCTCCTCAGGCCATACACGCTGAAAGGATGACAGGCAAGCAGCAGGGGCACCGTCAGCAGTGGGCCAAGCTGTCTCTTCCCCCTCCTCCTCATCCTCCTCATGCTCCTCCTCCTCCTCCTCCTCCTGAATGCGCTGAGATATAGACAGGAGGGTGCTCTGACTATCCAGCGACATACTGTCTTCCCCCGCCTCCGTTTCCGAGCGCAAAGCATCTGCCTTTATGGTTTGCAGGGAACATCTCAAGATGCATAGCAGAGGAATGGTGACGCTAATGATTGCAGCATCGCCGCTCACCACCTGGGTAGACTGCTCAAAGTTTCCAAGGACCTGGCAGATGTCTGCCAACCAGGCCCACTCTTCTGAAAATAATTGAGGAGGCTGACTCCCACTGCGCCGCCCATGTTGGAGTTGGTATTCCACGATAGCTCTACGCTGCTCATAGAGCCTGGCCAACATGTGGAGCGTAGAGTTCCACCGTGTGGGCACGTCGCACAGCAGTCGGTGCACTGGCAGATTAAAGCGATGTTGCAGGGTGCGCAGGGTGGCAGCGTCCGTGTGGGACTTGCGGAAATGTGCGCAGAGCCGGCGCACCTTTACGAGCAGGTCTGACAAGCGTGGGTAGCTTTTCAGAAAGCGCTGAACCACCAAATTAAAGATGTGGGCCAGGCATGGCACGTGCGTGAGGCTGCCGAGCTGCAGAGCCGCCACCAGGTTACGGCCGTTGTCACACACGACCATGCCCGGTTGGAGGCTCAGCGGCGCAAGCCAGCGGTCGGTCTGCTCTGTCAGACCCTGCAGCAGTTCGTGGGCCGTGTGCCTCCTATCTCCTAAGCTGAGTAGTTTCAGCACGGCCTGCTGACGCTTGCCCACCGCTGTGCTGCCACGCCGCGCGACACCGACTGCTGGCGACGTCCTGCTGCTGCTGACACATCTAGATTGCGAGACAGAGGTTGAGGAGGAGGAGGAGGAGGAGGGTGCTTTAGTGGAGGAAGCATACACCGCCGAACATACCACCACCGAGCTGGGGCCCGCAATCCTGGGGGTGGGTAGGACGTGAGCGGTCCCAGGCTCTGACTCTGTCCCAGCCTCCACTAAATTCACCCAATGTGCCGTCAGGGAGATGTAGTGGCCCTGCCCGCCTGTGCTTGTCCACGTGTCCGTAGTTAAGTGGACCTTGCCACTAACCGCATTGGTGAGGGCGCGTACAATGTTGCGGGAGACGTGGTCGTGCAGGGCTGGGACGGCACATCGGGAAAAGTAGTGGCGACTGGGAACTGAGTAGCGCGGGGCCGCCGCCGCCATCATAGCTTTGAAAGCCTCCGTTTCCACAACCCTATACGACAGCATCTCAAGGCTGATAAATTTGGCTATGTGGACGGTTAACGATTGAGCGTGCTGGTGCGTGGCGGCGTACTTGCGCTTGCGCTCCAACACTTGCGCTAGCGACGGCTGGACTGTGCGGTGCGAGACATTGGTGGATGGGGCCGAGGACAGCGGAGGTGAGGGTGTGGGTGCAGGCCATGAGACGGTAGTGCCTGTGTCCTGAGAGGGGGGTTGTATCTCAGTGGCAGGTTGGGGCACAGGGGGAGAGGCAGCGGTGCAAACCGGAGGCGGTGAACGGCCTTCGTCCCACCTTGTGGGGTGCTTGGCCATCATATGTCTGCGCATGCTGGTGGTGGTGAGGCTGTTGGTGGTGGCTCCCCGGCTGATCTTGGCGCGACAAAGGTTGCACAGCACTGTTCGTCGGTCGTCAGGCGTCTCTGTGAAAAACTGCCAGACCTTAGAGCACCTCGGCCTCTGCAGGGTGGCATGGCGCGAGGGTGCGCTTTGGGAAACAGTTGGTGGATTATTCGGTCTGGCCCTGCCTCTACCCCTGGCCACCGCACTGCCTCTTGCAACCTGCCCTGCTGCTGCCCATGCCTCCCCCTCTGAAGACCTGTCCTGTGTAGGCGTTGCACACCAGGTGGGGTCAGTCACCTCATCGTCCTGCTGCTCTTCCTCCGAATCCTCTGTGCGCTCCTCCCTCGGACTTACTGCCCTTACTACTACCTCACTGCAAGACAACTGTGTCTCATCGTCATCGTCCTCCTCACCCACAGAAAGTTCTTGAGACAGTTGGCGGAAGTCCCCAGCCTCATCCCCTGGACCCCGGGAACTTTCCAATGGTTGTGCATCAGTGACGATAAACTCCTCTGGTGGGAGAGGAACCACTGCTGCCCAATCTGAGCAGGGGCCCGAGAACAGTTCCTGGGAGTCTTCCCGCTCCTGAGCATGTGTCATTGTAGTGGAGTGAGGAGGCTGGGAGGAAGGAGGAGCAGCAGACAGAGGATTCGGATTGGCAGCAGTGGACGGCGCAGAACTGTGGCTGGACGATAGGTTGCTCGAAGCACTTTCTGCCATCCAGGACAGGACCTGCTCACACTGCTCATTTTCTAATAAAGGTCTCCCGCGTGGACCCATTAATTGGGCGATGAATGTGGGGACGCCAGAAACGTGCCTCTCTCCTAATCGCGCAGCAGTCGGCTGCGACACACCTGGATCAGGAGCTCGGCCTGTGCCCACACCCTCACTTGGCCCTCCGCGTCCTCGGCCGCGTCCACGTCCTCTAGGCCTACCCCTACCCCTCAGCATGCTGTATTACCAGTGATTTGATTTCACAGGCAGGAAATAAATTGGCGCAAGCCTGCAGGCCAAATATAATTTTTTAACTTTTTTAAAAAAGGAAAGGCCCACTGCCTCTAGTGAATGAATAATAAGTTTAATAACTGTGTTGCGGCCCTGCAAAAGTGTCACAGAACTTTACTGTTGCAGAGTTATTAACTGTGGCAGAGCAGGTATTTCCCAGGCAGGAAAGAAATTGGCGCAAGGCTGCACTCAACCGTAGCTGGTTGCGTCTGATTTTTTTACGTTCTCCACGCAGCACACACGTACACAGAGCCCTTAGGACTGACAGAGGCAGGGCAAATATACTTTTTTCCCTTTTGTTTAAAAGGAAAGGCCCACTGTGCCTATTCAATGACTAATATAACTGTGTTGCGGCCCTGCAAAAGTGTCACAGAACTTTACTGTTGCAGAGTTATTAACTGGCAGAGCAGGTATTTCCCAGGCAGGAAAGAAATTGGCGCAAGGCTGCACTCAACCATAGCTGGTTGCGTCTGATTTTTTTACGTTCTCCACGCAGCACACACGTACCCAGAGCCCTGACGGCTGTCAGAGGCAGGGCAAATATACTTTTTTCCCTTTTGTTTAAAAGGAAAGGCCCACTGTGCCTATTCAATGACTAATATAACTGTGTTGCGGCCCTGCAAAAGTGTCACAGAACTTTACTGTTGCAGAGTCATTAACTGTGGCAGAGCAGGTATTTCCCAGGCAGGAAAGAAATTGGCGCAAGGCTGCACTCAACCGTAGCTGGTTGCGTCTGATTTTTTTACGTTCTCCACGCAGCACACACGTACACAGAGCCCTTAGGACTGACAGAGGCAGGGCAAATATACTTTTTTCCCTTTTGTTTAAAAGGAAAGGCCCACTGTGCCTATTCAATGAATAATAACTGTGTTGTGGCCCTGCCTACACAATTCTGTCCCTGTAGTATCAATGCAGGGTGCAATGCTCTGCACCGCCGATTTTGAGGAAAAAAAAAAAAGCAACACAGCTAACAGCAGCCTGCACAGTACTCCACACAATTAAATGTAGCCCTAGAAAGGACCGTTGAGGTTCTTGAAGGCTACACTCACTCCTAACACTCTCCCTGCCTAAGCACCACTTCTGTCCCTAATGCCGGGTGCAATGCTCTGCACTGCCGATTTTGAGGGAAAAAAAACATTTTCTCCACTGCTAACAGCAGCCTGCACACACGTAGATGTGGCCCTAAGAAGGACCGTTGGGGTTCTTGAAGCCTACACTCACTACAAACACTCTCCCTACAGCAACTCCAATAGAACAGCACTGTCCCTCAGCTAACTCACAAGGCATGTGTGGCGAGCCGCGGGAGGGGCCGACTTTTATACTCGGGTGACATCTGATCGCCCCAGCCACTCACAGCAGGGGGGTGGTATAGGGCTTGAACGTCACAGGGGGAAGTTGTAATGCCTTCCCTGTCTTTCAATTGGCCAGAAAAGCGCGCTAACGACTCAGAGAGGAAACTGAAAGTAACCCGAACACCGCGTGGTGCTCGTTACGAGTAACGAGCATCCCGAACACGCTAATATTCGCCCGAGCATCAAGCTCGGACGAGTACGTTCGCTCATCTCAAGTCTTTGGATAAACATCCCATCAGGGGACATCGCAAGAGGCATTAGGTAAGTAATTTCCCCTCCTCTCATGAATCTGATCCGTGAGGGGAGGTGAAACTTTAAAGGGGTTGTCCAGCCGCCCAAACTGAATTTTTTCCCCCATTAATGCCCTAGAGTAAAAGCATCACACACTACAGCATTACTCATAAAAATCGATAGTTTGCTCACCTTTTTATTCCTTTTCTTCCCTTTATAAAGTTGGCCTGAAGAATTTTTCAAAGATGGCGCTGCTGGGAAGTTCCCATGATGCACTGCTGACTCTCTCTCCTCAGCGTGCGCGCTCCCGATGACTGAAGGACCAGCGTCATAATGGAGACGCATGCTGTCATGGGGAGAGCGATATCAGGCTGTGAGTGACAGCCCAATATAGCTCTCCCCCTCTGCGAGTCCCTTCACTGCTTTGAATGGAGCCGGCAGCCGCCCGCCCCCAGCCCCCCCTCCTCCACAGCATCCCTCTACAGTCCCCCCTCAACAGTGCCCCCCAGTGTCCCCCCCACAGTCCCCCCCTACAGTGCCCACACACAGTGCCCTCCACAGTACCCCCCTACACATGCCCCCCAGAGTGCACTCTCCCACAGTGCTCCCTCAATGATCCCCCCACAGTGCCCACACATAGTGCCCTCCACAGTACCCCCCTACACATGCCCCCCACAGTCCCACCCCACAGTGACCCCCCAGTGTCACCCCCACAGTGCCCTCCACAGTGCCCCCCCACACATGCCCCCCCAGTTCCCCCTTTCGCAGTGCCCCCCAGTGTCACACCCACACTGCCCTCCAAAGTAGCCCCCCTCCACATGCCCCCCACAGTTCCCCCACCCACAGCGTACCTATACAGTGCCCCCCCCCCATAACCCCACCGCGACAAGTCTATGTGACAGCACACTCCACAGTGACAAATTTATGTGACAGCACACCCCACCATGACAAGTCTATGTGTCAGCACGCCGACCCCGGCAAGAAGTCTATGTGACAGCACCCAACAGTTACATGTCTATGTGACAGCACACCCCACTGTGACAAGTCTATGTGACAGCACCCTGACCCCCGGCAAGAAGTCTTTGTGACAGCACCCAACAGTTACAAGCCTATGGGACAGCACACTCCACAGCGACAAGTCTATGTGACAACACACCCCACCATGATAAGTCTATATGACAGCACCCCGACCCCCAGCAAGAAGTCTATGTGACAGCACCCAACAGTTACAAGTCTATGTGACAGCACACCCCACCGTCACAAGACTATGTGACAGCACCCCGACCCCTGGCAAGAAGTCTATGTGACAGCACCCAACAGTTACAAGTCTATGGGACAGCACACTCCACAGCTACAAGTCTATGTGACAGCACACCGACCCCCAGCAAGAAGTCTATGTGACAGCACACCCCACCATGACAAGTCTATGTGACAGCACCCCGACCCCCAGCAAGAAGTCTATGTGACAGCACGCAACAGTTACAAGTCTATGTGACAGCACACCTCACCGCGACAAGTCTATGTGACAGCACACCCCACTGCGACAAGTCTATGTGACAGCACACCCCATAGCAACAAGTCTATATGACAGCACACTCTGCAGCAACAAGTCTATGTGACAGCACACCCCACCGTGCAAGTCTATGTGACAGCACACCCCACCGCGACAAGTCTATGTGACAGCACACCGCACCATGACAAGTCTGTGTGACAGCACACCCCACCATGACAAGTCTATATGACAGCATACCCCACCGCGACAAGTCTATGTGACAGCACATCCCACCATGACAAGTCTATGTGACAGCACACGGCTCCATAACAAGTCTAAGTGACAGCACCCCGTCCATCGGCAATAAGTCTATGTGACAGCACCCAACAATGACAAGTCTATGTTTCAGCACACCCCACCGTGACAAGTCTATGTCACAGCACACCCCCACCCCAGGCACGAAGTTTATGTGACAGCACACTCCACAGCAACGAGTCTATGTGACAGCACACCCCCACTCCCGGCAAGAAGTCTATGTGACAGCACCCAATAGTGACAAGTCTATGTGACAGCACACTCAAAAGCGACAAGTCTATATGACAGCACCCCACGGCCAAAAGTCTATGTGACAGCACCCCACGGCCAAAAGTCTATGTGTCAGCACCCGACGGCCAAAGGTCTATGTAACAACACACCCACTGCAAAAAGTCTATGTGACAGCACCCCCGGCGACAAGTCTATGTGATAGAACCCCCCCTCCCCAGTGGCAGCCCGGCACAACACCTGCAGGACCAGCGACAGCCCGGTGCATGGCACTCCCCCCCAGGCCAGTGTAATGCTGCCCCCCGTGCCAAGTGACATGCATGCAACCGCACCCCCCCGACAAGTGACAGCCCAGCACCTGCACCCCCGTCCCGACCAGTGGCAGCCCGGCACCCTTTCCCTTCCCAACAGACAAGTGTAATGCCGCCCACCCCACCCCCCAACCCTCCCCGTGCAGAAGAAGCTCTACTGTGCATGCGCGAAGGAGAAGAAGCTTGTCCCCAACCCGTCAAGAAAAGATTTGTCGTAACCATGGACGACTGGAGAAGCAACACGGGGGGGGCACCCCTAAAGGTAAGTAAATAACTTCTGTTTGCCTAATTTTCAATGCACAATGTATATTACAAAGTGCATTGAAATGGGCAAACAGAAGTAATCAAATGCATTCTTTATGGCCGGACAACCCCTTTAACTTTTTTTTAACTTTTACATGATCACCCTGATCCATTGGATAAGGGCTATCACGTGACCAAGGACAGCATACTGCAGCCCCTAGTGAAATTTCCAGGCTCTGAGATATCTTTGGAAGCCAGGAGCAGGGAGATTTTATATTTCCCAGGCAATCCTCGCATGTGTCTGCCAATTTGCCAATGGGCACATGCGTAGAAGCCTGGGAAGAGATCCGATAAAGAACCCCTTACATGATTGCCATCATCCATTGGAATAACAGCATGATCGGAGACTGCATACCGCAGCCCTGCTGTGACTTCTCCCTGCTTTCGACTATCTTTGCTAGCTTGGAGCAGGGAGATTTTAAATTTCCCAAGCCCTCCGTCCTTCTGCGCATGCACCCGACACTTTAACTTGGTGCACATGCGCAGAAGTCGGCGGCAGGTCTTTCAGGACCAGATCTTTGCAGGACATCGCGGAGACCGGAGGTGAGCAGTTTCATCTCTCCTCACAGATCCGATTCATGATGGGAGATGAAACTTTAACTTTTTAAAAACTTTAACGCAATCGCCATTATTCATTGGATAACAGCAATCATGCAACTGGGGGTCGTACACGGCAGCCCCTTGTGACAATTCACTGCAATCGGCTACCTCTGGCAGCCGAAAGCAAGGAGCAGTCACACGCACAGAACCCAAGGCTTTACCCTGTAGGGCTGGCATGTTTTTATGGCCCTTTAGATTAAAGCTCAAACACCCAGGACGTGAAAACACGTATGGGTAGTCACTAAGAGGTTAATAAATCAGCCCAATTGTGTTTGAACATAGAAGAAAACTGTGTTCTGACCCAGTCCAGCATGAAGAGGGTCCTGGAGCCGGTTGGTGAAGAGTTGGGAGGATCCCCAACCCTTATTCCATCCCATAAATTACATCTGCTGCTCTGACTGAACAGGTGAGAAGAGCTGACTCTCTTGTACTAGTGAGTGATGGCTGTAAGACTGAAGCAGACAAGAGGGGTAAGAAAAGGGCATAGACTGCTGATGGGGCTGTGCTGCTAGTATGGCCCTGCTAGCACGGAGAAGGTATTTGGGTTGCTGGGATGAGTTGGTTACTTACACACACACGCTGATAATATACTGCAACATTAAGACAGGAGCCTCTGTTGGACTGTATAACCCCTTTGGATATAGGAACACTGGAAATGCTGTGGATTCCCCATTGCAAAGTTTGTTGGGAAGAATCTGCAGCATTGCACAGAACCAGGAATGTGGACGAGACTTCAGGAAACCTTGTCCACACGCTGGAAACATTAACCCTTTGCAATCCAATTTTGGATTCAGGGTTTCCTAGGGGGCTTTCTCTTACTGCCATTATACAATGGTGCCATCTGCTGGCTAGAGCCAGTACTGCGGTATGTGAAATGCCGGAAACGCCCCCGACAACAGAGCGGCCAGTAATCTACAGTAAGAATACCCTGCCGGACGTCTTCCGATATCGGAGCTGTACAGCCTTCAAATAAGAATGTCTTATTTCACTTCTGTTTTATGCCAGTAATTGGCATAATTTATGGTGGAAATGTGAAAATCTGGTGCATGGACGGGTACACAAAGATGTGGCATATCTATTCATGGGACTCTTACTAAATTTGGAGCATCTTGCGTCAAGCTTCTGTAATAAATTCCAGGATTAGTAAATACTCCCTCCATAACTTTACTTTGCTAGCGACATAGCTGTGCGATGTGGAGGCTTTATGGCTTTGCTTGGAATGTAAAACAGCAGTTGCACTCTTTCTTGTTTTAATTTTCTTAAATTGTGCTGTATAAGTGCTAACTTTTATTCTGCAGGGTAAGATTAGCGCTCCCTCTGTGATGTTATCGGGCTCTGGCGATATAATTGCAGAGAGCCCAGCTGGTTGCCATGGTAACAGGACACCACCTACAGGCATCCTGCATTGCCTATGATCGCTGTAATAAGCGATAAGCCATTGCAGGAGAGAACTAATGTGCAAAAAATAAAATGTAAAAAAAAGCCTTTTTTGGCCTTTTTTTCATATTAGCATAAAAAAATCCCACATATTTGGTATCATCGTGTCCGTAACGACACGTACAATAAGTTGAACATGCTTTTTATCATGCATGGCAAAAAGCGTAAAAGAAAACGCTAAAAAACTTTTTTTTAGCATTTTGCCTCCCAAAAAAACGCAATAAAAGTGATACAAAAAGCCGTATGTACCCCAAAATGTACCCCCCAATAAAAACTACAGCTTGTCTCACAAAAAATAAGCCTCACAGAGCTCCGTTCATGGAAAAATAAAGTTATAGGACTTTGAATGCAGTGATTTAGAAAAAAAATTTTTTCCCAAAAAAGGGTTTTTATTGCAGAAAAGTATAAAAAACCTTAAAAAAATAAGAATTTTGGTATCGTTGCAATCGTATCAATCTGCATAAAAATGTATTCTGTCATTTATGCTGCATAATTAACGCTTTAAAAAAAATCTGTGGTCGATCATAAAAAAAGAATAAAAGTTTTACAATATAGTATATATGTACCCAAAAAAAGGCAGTGATAAAAGTACAGTTCACCACGCAAAAAACAAGCCCTTATATGGCTGCATCGATGGAAAAATAAAAAAGTTATGGCTTTTGAAAAATGAAGATCAAAAAAAGCCATGTCCTTAAGGGGTTAATACAGGGCTGTTTTTGTAAATCTCATTGAGTGAATGGCAGCCAAGCCAACATCACAACCCAACACTACACTGTTATCAAAATTGTGAGAGTTAAAGAAACAGCATAGTGCACTGTGTCATACTGTATCCGTAGCTTCCTTTTTCGTCATTGAGAGCTACAGAAATAGCGCTGTGCTAAGATCTCTACTCTCTCCGTAGGCTCTGGATGGGTGGCCGGTAGCAATGGCAGTGGTTTACCCCTTCAAGTGCTTGCCTAGCACTGAATGACAATATGCCTTCATACCGAAAGGGAAAAAGGGGTCAGCACTAACCATTGGATATATATGCCAATAGAAATGTATAGGTGCACGTTAAACCATGGCTGCAACATACAGTAGAAGCAGAAACCAAAAATGGCAACAGTACGCAAAATAAATTTACTATCAGAGGTATACATACCTATAATCTAGCCATGGTTTAACGTGCACCTATACATTTCTATTGGGATATATTTCCAATGGTTAGTGCTGACCCCTTTTTCCCTTTCTGTACAAATATTGTGAAGTTTTGGCTGCCTTCACTGGGTCGTGCACACCTGCCGCCCATTTACCTCCTGTCCCTCCTATTGGAACATCTATATGGTATCCTACCCTCCCTGATTTTATTTGTAGGCTTAGTCCCAAGAGAGGAGCATTCGGAGAGGTAGGAACTCAGCTTTCCCAGGTTGAGATACCCCACCTGGAATTAATGTTAGGACTAGAGATGAGCGAGCATACTCGTCCGAGCTTGATGCTTGTTCGAGTATTAGGATGCTCGAGATGCTCGTTACTCGAGACGAGCACCACGCGGTACTCATCGCGATTAAACGAGCACTGACCATTGAATTCAATGGAGCCAGCAATACAGCCGGCTCCATTGAAAGCAATGGGCTGCCGGCGATTGCGAGATGAATTGTCGGGAAGGGCTTAAATATATAAGCCCTTCCCTGCATTTCATCCAGAAATGTGTAAAAATAAAAAAAATATATACTCACCTTGTCACGGTAGAACGATGTTAGCCCATTGAATTCAATGGAGCCGGCAATACAGCTGGCTCCATTGAAAGCAATGGGCTGCCGGCGATCGCGGGATGAATTGTCGGGAAGGGCTTAAATATATAAGCCCTTCCCTGCATTTCATCCAGAAATGTGTAAAAATAAAAAATATATATATACTCACCTTGTCCCGGCAGACAGAGTTCAGCGCGGCTGGCCTGCAGTGGGTGTGAAAGGGGTGTGAGTCAGACTTGCCTCTGATTGGCTCAGCGCTGAGCCAATCAGAGGCAAATCTCACTCACACCCATTTATGAATTCATGAATGGGTGAGTGAGTGTTGCCTCTGATTGGCTCAGCGCAGCTCTCAACTGAATGACAGCAGTTCAGCACCACAGTGCAGAGGACAGTAGGAGAACACGCGGCTGTGCCCCGGCAGCTGAAGGGAGGTGAGTATCTATTTGTTTGTTTTTTAAATCACTTTTAATTCATTTCCAGGGAATGGCTTATATGTAAAGTTCTTCCCTGAAAAAGAATTCAGGTGTGCCAGCGGACCATTGTCTTCAATGGAGTCGCCGGCAGCAGCAGCGGCTCCTTTGAAGAGAATGCCTGCATTTTTATTCTTTTTTTACACTAAAATCTTTCTTTTTCAGGTAAGGGCTTATATTTTTAAGCCCTTCCCGAAAATTCATCCCGCGCTCGCCGGCAGCCCATTGCTTTCAATGGAGCTGGCTGTATTGCCGGCTCCATTGAATTCAATGGGCTAACATCGTTCTTCTCTGCCACAGCTGTTACAGCTGTGGCAGAGGAGAACGATCGTTATGCTGACAGGGGGGGGTCTCACTCTTGCCACTATTGTGGCTTAATAGTGAGACCTCAGAGCCCGAAATGCAGCCCTGCATGTTGCTTCTCGCCTGCCCTATCCATTTCTGTGTTTTTTACATGACTTTGGTGATTTGCTAAGATTTTCACAAATGAAAACCTTAGCGGAGCACCAGTCATATACAAAAATGCTCGAGTCGCCCATTGACTTCAATGGGGTTCGTTACTCGAAACGAACTCTCGAGCATCACTGAAAGTTCGACTCGAGTAACGAGCACCCGAGCATTTTGGTGCTCGCTCATCTCTAGTTAGGACCCATCTGAGAGCTTGGTCACCTGGACGTTGGTAGATGGGCCAATGTATTTTGATCAAATTATATACTAAGAACCTTGCATTATTTAATGTGGTTAGATTATAGGTATGTATACCTCTGATAGTAAATTTATTTTGCGTGCTGTTGCCATTTTTGTTTTCTGCTTCTACAATATGCCTTCATACCATCATTCATCTTGCAGAATCTTGCTTGGAGGCCTGCCAGAGTATATGGTCTCAGCTTAGAGCCTAGAGGGCCAGGTCACAGGCTACTACTGAAAGTATGTCTAGTTGGATTTAAAAACAGCACACATTGTAGTAAACAAAAGGTATTTATTTGGCAGCTGAATTAGCGGTATAGTCACTAAACTGGCTTAATTTCAAATGCTTTGGCAATGCTGGATTTACTATTTAAAAGAACAGTCTCTGCTTGACAGCCTTTGTAGAGACAAATAGTCCCTTAAACTGCATGGCGGCGTCTGTCTTGGATGGAGCATCTCTGATGGCATCTGTCTTGGGTGGTGCGTCTGTCTTAGGTTCGGCATCTGGCGGCGTCTGTCTGGGGTGCAACATCTCTGGCGGCGTCTGTCTGGGGTGCAGCATCTCTGGCGGCATCTGTCTTGGGTGCAGCATCTCTGGCGGCGTCTGTCTGGGGTGCAGCATCTCTGGCGGCGTCTGTCTGGGGTGCAGCATCTCTGGCGGCGTCTGTCTAGGGGGCAGCATCTCTGGCGGCGTCTGTCTAGGGGGCAGCATCTCTGGCGGCGTCTGTCTAGGGGGCAGCATCTCTGGCGGCGTCTGTCTAGGGGGCAGCGTCTGGCTTGGGTGGAGCATCAGCCGGTCTGGCTTTGGTGTAGCATGTGGCTTTACTGCAGTATCTCGTGCCGTGTGGCTTGGGTGGAGTGGGTCAGCCAGTCCCGTGCCTAAGAAGACAGAAAGATAGAAAAATTGTTTATTGTATTCCTCTCGGCCGGTCTGTCCCGCGTAGGGCCTCTCGGCCGGTCTGTCCCGCGTAGGGCCTCTCGGCCGGTCTGTCCCGCGTAGGGCCTCTCGGCCGGTCTGTCCCGCGTAGGGCCTCTCGGCCGGTCTGTCCCGCGTAGGGCCTCTCGGCCGGTCTGTCCCGCGTAGGGCCTCTCGGCCGGTCTGTCCCGCGTAGGGCCTCTCGGCCGGTCTGTCCCGCGTAGGGCCTCTCGGCCGGTCTGTCCCGCGTAGGGCCTCTCGGCCGGTCTGTCCCGCGTAGGGCCTCTCGGCCGGTCTGTCCCGCGTAGGGCCTCTCGGCCGGTCTGTCCCGCGTAGGGCCTCTCGGCCGGTCTGTCCCGCGTAGGGCCTCTCGGCCGGTCTGTCCCGCGTAGGGCCTCTCGGCCGGTCTGTCCCGCGTAGGGCCTCTCGGCCGGTCTGTCCCGCGTAGGGCCTCTCGGCCGGTCTGTCCCGCGTAGGGCCTCTCGGCCGGTCTGTCCCGCGTAGGGCCTCTCGGCCGGTCTGTCCCGCGTAGGGCCTCTCGGCCGGTCTGTCCCGCGTAGGGCCTCTCGGCCGGTCTGTCCCGCGTAGGGCCTCTCGGCCGGTCTGTCCCGCGTAGGGCCTCTCGGCCGGTCTGTCCCGCGTAGGGCCTCTCGGCCGGTCTGTCCCGCGTAGGGCCTCTCGGCCGGTCTGTCCCGCGTAGGGCCTCTCGGCCGGTCTGTCCCGCGTAGGGCCTCTCGGCCGGTCTGTCCCGCGTAGGGCCTCTCGGCCGGTCTGTCCCGCGTAGGGCCTCTCGGCCGGTCTGTCCCGCGTAGGGCCTCTCGGCCGGTCTGTCCCGCGTAGGGCCTCTCGGCCGGTCTGTCCCGCGTAGGGCCTCTCGGCCGGTCTGTCCCGCGTAGGGCCTCTCGGCCGGTCTGTCCCGCGTAGGGCCTCTCGGCCGGTCTGTCCCGCGTAGGGCCTCTCGGCCGGTCTGTCCCGCGTAGGGCCTCTCGGCCGGTCTGTCCCGCGTAGGGCCTCTCGGCCGGTCTGTCCCGCGTAGGGCCTCTCGGCCGGTCTGTCCCGCGTAGGGCCTCTCGGCCGGTCTGTCCCGCGTAGGGCCTCTCGGCCGGTCTGTCCCGCGTAGGGCCTCTCGGCCGGTCTGTCCCGCGTAGGGCCTCTCGGCCGGTCTGTCCCGCGTAGGGCCTCTCGGCCGGTCTGTCCCGCGTAGGGCCTCTCGGCCGGTCTGTCCCGCGTAGGGCCTCTCGGCCGGTCTGTCCCGCGTAGGGCCTCTCGGCCGGTCTGTCCCGCGTAGGGCCTCTCGGCCGGTCTGTCCCGCGTAGGGCCTCTCGGCCGGTCTGTCCCGCGTAGGGCCTCTCGGCCGGTCTGTCCCGCGTAGGGCCTCTCGGCCGGTCTGTCCCGCGTAGGGCCTCTCGGCCGGTCTGTCCCGCGTAGGGCCTCTCGGCCGGTCTGTCCCGCGTAGGGCCTCTCGGCCGGTCTGTCCCGCGTAGGGCCTCTCGGCCGGTCTGTCCCGCGTAGGGCCTCTCGGCCGGTCTGTCCCGCGTAGGGCCTCTCGGCCGGTCTGTCCCGCGTAGGGCCTCTCGGCCGGTCTGTCCCGCGTAGGGCCTCTCGGCCGGTCTGTCCCGCGTAGGGCCTCTCGGCCGGTCTGTCCCGCGTAGGGCCTCTCGGCCGGTCTGTCCCGCGTAGGGCCTCTCGGCCGGTCTGTCCCGCGTAGGGCCTCTCGGCCGGTCTGTCCCGCGTAGGGCCTCTCGGCCGGTCTGTCCCGCGTAGGGCCTCTCGGCCGGTCTGTCCCGCGTAGGGCCTCTCGGCCGGTCTGTCCCGCGTAGGGCCTCTCGGCCGGTCTGTCCCGCGTAGGGCCTCTCGGCCGGTCTGTCCCGCGTAGGGCCTCTCGGCCGGTCTGTCCCGCGTAGGGCCTCTCGGCCGGTCTGTCCCGCGTAGGGCCTCTCGGCCGGTCTGTCCCGCGTAGGGCCTCTCGGCCGGTCTGTCCCGCGTAGGGCCTCTCGGCCGGTCTGTCCCGCGTAGGGCCTCTCGGCCGGTCTGTCCCGCGTAGGGCCTCTCGGCCGGTCTGTCCCGCGTAGGGCCTCTCGGCCGGTCTGTCCCGCGTAGGGCCTCTCGGCCGGTCTGTCCCGCGTAGGGCCTCTCGGCCGGTCTGTCCCGCGTAGGGCCTCTCGGCCGGTCTGTCCCGCGTAGGGCCTCTCGGCCGGTCTGTCCCGCGTAGGGCCTCTCGGCCGGTCTGTCCCGCGTAGGGCCTCTCGGCCGGTCTGTCCCGCGTAGGGCCTCTCGGCCGGTCTGTCCCGCGTAGGGCCTCTCGGCCGGTCTGTCCCGCGTAGGGCCTCTCGGCCGGTCTGTCCCGCGTAGGGCCTCTCGGCCGGTCTGTCCCGCGTAGGGCCTCTCGGCCGGTCTGTCCCGCGTAGGGCCTCTCGGCCGGTCTGTCCCGCGTAGGGCCTCTCGGCCGGTCTGTCCCGCGTAGGGCCTCTCGGCCGGTCTGTCCCGCGTAGGGCCTCTCGGCCGGTCTGTCCCGCGTAGGGCCTCTCGGCCGGTCTGTCCCGCGTAGGGCCTCTCGGCCGGTCTGTCCCGCGTAGGGCCTCTCGGCCGGTCTGTCCCGCGTAGGGCCTCTCGGCCGGTCTGTCCCGCGTAGGGCCTCTCGGCCGGTCTGTCCCGCGTAGGGCCTCTCGGCCGGTCTGTCCCGCGTAGGGCCTCTCGGCCGGTCTGTCCCGCGTAGGGCCTCTCGGCCGGTCTGTCCCGCGTAGGGCCTCTCGGCCGGTCTGTCCCGCGTAGGGCCTCTCGGCCGGTCTGTCCCGCGTAGGGCCTCTCGGCCGGTCTGTCCCGCGTAGGGCCTCTCGGCCGGTCTGTCCCGCGTAGGGCCTCTCGGCCGGTCTGTCCCGCGTAGGGCCTCTCGGCCGGTCTGTCCCGCGTAGGGCCTCTCGGCCGGTCTGTCCCGCGTAGGGCCTCTCGGCCGGTCTGTCCCGCGTAGGGCCTCTCGGCCGGTCTGTCCCGCGTAGGGCCTCTCGGCCGGTCTGTCCCGCGTAGGGCCTCTCGGCCGGTCTGTCCCGCGTAGGGCCTCTCGGCCGGTCTGTCCCGCGTAGGGCCTCTCGGCCGGTCTGTCCCGCGTAGGGCCTCTCGGCCGGTCTGTCCCGCGTAGGGCCTCTCGGCCGGTCTGTCCCGCGTAGGGCCTCTCGGCCGGTCTGTCCCGCGTAGGGCCTCTCGGCCGGTCTGTCCCGCGTAGGGCCTCTCGGCCGGTCTGTCCCGCGTAGGGCCTCTCGGCCGGTCTGTCCCGCGTAGGGCCTCTCGGCCGGTCTGTCCCGCGTAGGGCCTCTCTAATTGAATGGGTGTTAGGGTTTAGAGCAAGTTAGTGGGGGAGGCATCCTTTAAGTCTTCTGTCTCTTAACAAATCCTTAAATTTCACCATATTCTTTGTATACCCATATACATGTCCTCCCAATCCGTGATCGGAAGCCTTGCTCACGCATTCTTGCAGCATGAGCCGCCTGTTAATGATAGCCACCTTCCCCCAAGATCAGTGAACTTTGATGTCCATTTTTAACCCCATGCATGCCCTAATCTATTAATAACGTGGCATGGAAAGGGTTCACAGACAGAGGGCACGCTCTTTGCAACATCATCGGAGCCCCGTGATGTAATTGTGGTGGGCCTATGTGTTGCCATGGCAACAGGACACCAGATACTGGTGTCTCGGCTTGCCATTGCCTATGATCGCTGTTACAGGGCTACTGCCTACTGGTGAGAGCGATATCAGGCCGTGATTCACAGCCCCGATATCACCCTTGCAATACATGGGAAACCCCTGGATGTAAGGTATTTTCATGTGAAAACAGCCTCGCATCATTGCAGGGGGAACCCTTTCATCCCATTGCTTTCAATGAGGCTTCAGCCCTAATGAGAGCAACAGGAGGACATTGCGATCCTCTGCCATTGCTGTGACAGTATTCTGTGATGAGGGGACTCCCTGCGGGGATGAAGGAATCCACAACTGCTGATCTCACAGAAGCGGCAGAGGATCGCAATGTTCTCGCTTTATCTTCAATGAGGCCAGCGCTGCTGCAATCCCCATTGAGAAGGAGGTGAAACCCCTGGATTTGACTGAACGAATCCACTGCTGCAGCTGTCACAGTATTCAGTGATGAGGGGACTCCCCACAGGGATGAAGGAATCCCCAGCCGCTTCTGTCACAGACACGGCAGGGGATGGCGATGTCTTCCTATTGCTTTCAATGAGGGCAGCGCTGATGCAGCCGGCCCCATTGGAATCAATGGGCGATATCACATTCCTGCGATGCTGTGATTTTGTTTTCACGCAGCATCGCAGAAATGAAAACATTGCAAATGAGAATGCAATCATTGAAAGTCAGTGGTTTCATAATCATGCGTTTTCACTCACTCTGGCATTGCGAGTAAAAATCGCCTGATTTTAATGCCAGTGTGAAAGCGCTCTTAGCAATATAAAAAGTGGTTACAAAAATTAAAATACTGCATAAAAACAAACAAACCTTTTTTTGTGCTCATTCCCCTTTTTACATAAAAAAACTTTTTAAATTCCACATTTCATATTGTCGTTTCCATAAATGTATAATAACTTGAACACACTATTTATCTGGCACAAAAAAACATTTTAAAAAGCCTAAAAGCGGAGGCAAAATGCTTACTTTTTTTGCCTCCCAAAAATGCAAAAAAAATTATCAAAAAAAACATATGTAAACCAAAACAGTACCAATAAAAACTACAGCTTGTCACATATAAAAACAAGCCCTCACAGAGTTCCGAACATGTATAAATAAAAGCTATAGACTTTGAATGCAGCGATGTAAAAAAAAAAGATTTTTGTGGAAACATTTTTAAAAAATACGAATTTTGGTATCCTCATAATTGAACTGCCTCTCAGAAAAAAATGTATCATGTCAATTATGTTGCATGACTAATATCGTAAAAAAAACTGTGGCAGAATTGATGTGCTTTCTCTCGCTGCTCATAAAAAACAATTGATAAAGGATTTACAAAATATAGTATATATACCCAAAAATTGTAGCAATAAAAACTAATTTTTTGCCCAAAAAACAAGCCCTGCTGAGACTTAAAAGGCCTTAATACACACCAGTCCCAGGAGCATTAACTATGCCTTGGGTTGCCATAGTAACCCATAGGCATCCTATGGTCGTGTTGCTGGAAGGGATGGAAGGATTCCCTCTAACGGCTTAGATTCTAACATTCAGCATTGAGTGTGACATTTTAAGGTCAGCAGCTGGCATCTGATCATTAGCCATGTGCTGCAGATTTCACCTTTTTGAATCCAAAGGGTGAAATCTGTGGCAAGTCCACCCAAAATCCAAGACAAAATCCACACCATTAAACTGTTAATTAAATGACTGCTAATCTTTATGTGATTTGGTTGCTTACGATTCCAGGTGACCCCCTCACTGGCGCTCCTTGAGGCTGACGCTGCGGCTGGCACTGGCTTCCCCGCGGACAGCTGTAGATCACTGGTCCTATCAGGTAATAATCCAATCCTAGATGGGTCTCCGCTGCTCTTTGTCTGCCTGGTCTTTGCTACAGGATAGATCTCCTTGGACTCTCCAAAGGACTTGCTGTTGCCTCTTCTTTCTTCTTAATATTCAATAAGTTTTTATTGGAAGAACTGGCATAATAAACGTGCAACCGTGACATGTATTGATCCATCAAGGATACTGAATAATATGCAAACACAACATGCAAATCAGAGCTAGGTTTGTATAACCTTGCCAATTCCTTAACTATAAGGAGAATAATCTCAAATCTTAATCCTCATGGGGAAAGGGGAGATAAGGTAAGTGGGAGAGGGAGGGGGGGGGGACGGGGGGGGGGGGGGGAGAGGGGGGGGGGGCATACAGTCCACCTCTTATCAATAAATGTTCTTTCCGCTGCGAAATCTCGCCCAATCGGGTCCTTACAAATAGCTTCCTCTCTCCAAATAAGCTTTTGGGTCGTGTCGAATGCTCATCAGACATCGTATTCATTCAGTTGTTCTTTTATGTGTTCAGACTTAACATGGTTTGATGTGGGTAAAAATGTTTTATCCATGGATCCCATGTCTCTGTAAATCTGGGAGTGTTATTTCCTCTTATTGCGTAGATTTTCTCCATGCCCATGTGCTCTGACATCATCTGGATGAGGTCAGATAGGGGAGGTACAAAGTTGGACCTCCAATTCCTTACGATTAGGAGTTTGTATGCCAATAAGCTGTGGAAGATGAGTTTCCTCACCCCATGGGGTATATGATCCATGTCGAGTAAGAATAAGGCACAGTCCGGGGTCGGGGAGATTTCAATCTTCGTGACTGTTTTAATTAGACGCAATAGATCCCTCCAGACTCCCCTGATTTTGGGGCAGCTCCAGAAAATATGTATTAAGGTGCCTCTTTGTCCACACTGTCTCCAGCATAGATCTGATGATCCTGGAAAAAAATCTGCCAGACGAACTGGGGAGCGGTACCATCGAGTGATCATTTTGTAATGAACTTCTATCAGCGAAGCACAGAGGGAAGCCTTGTTTGCCCATTTGAATGAGCTGTCCCACTGTTCGACTGTGTAAGTTCTCCCCATCTCTCTCTCCCAGTTCAGGACGTTTGCCCTCTTTCCCTGGTGCGTTTGGCTCTTGGATTCACCGCAGAAGAGTTCGTAGATGGTTCTTAGAGGAACCCTTTGGGAGGAGGGGCTGAACAGAAGATTCGTTAAGACTTTTGGCAAAGGAGCCTTCCGTTGTGCCAGAGCAGGCCATCTACTTCGAATTTGGGAGTAGAGGAGGAAGTCCCCACCCCTCAAGCCAAACTCCTCCTCAAGTTTTTGAAAGGGTTTTATTTTTTCCCCATCCGCAAGGTCCGTGATCAGTTTGATGCCTTTCTGTCTCCACGGTTTGGTGTTGATGTTGCTTTGTATTTGATCTAAACAGCTTATCGGGAGGGGTACTTGTACCCTGGGTTGAATGTCCTTCGTTATTTGTATAAGGTGCTTCCATACCTTCAGTGTGTTAGTTATTGTTGGGTTTTTGGTTGTTTTGGTTTTCCAGTTTAGGCTTGCGATCAATAGTGCATCTTTAAGTGTTCCGCCTCCCAGACTGCTCTGTTCTATAGATAGCCAGCTTGTTCTTGGCTGGGATGTTCCCCATGGTCTCGACTGCTGAATTACATTTGCCTCGTAATAGGCGGCTATGTTGGGAACTCCCAGACCGCCCCTCCTTTTGGGAGTGAACAGTATGGAGGCGGCCACTCTTGGCTTTTTGTTATCCCATATAAAGGACATCATCTGCTTCTGAAGTTCTTTCAGTAGTTTAGGATTGCATTCCAGCGGGACATTTCTGAATATGTACAGGATTTTGGGGAGTGTCATCATTTTATAAATGACTATCCTTCCCATCCAGGACAGTTCAGACTTACTATAGTTGGTTAGATCGTGCCCAATTGTTTTAATAAGTTTAGATACATTAATATCCATAGATTTTTTTATGGGAAGGTTAATTGTCAACCCAAGGTATTGGATGCCCTTTGGATCCCACTCAAAAGGGAACTCCTCTTTTATAATTTCCTGAAGGTTCAAATGTAGGTTGATTGGGAGGATTTTAGATTTTGTAGGGTTCACTTTGTAGTATGAGAGGGTACCAAATGTCATTAGAAGGCCACATGCCTCCCTGAGAGAGCTCAGTGGGGAGGACAGGAACAAGACTATGTCGTCAGCAAACAGCCCTATTTTTTGTTCCCTGCCGGCTAGGGGTATTCCCCTTATCTTTTCGTTCATTCTGAATGCTTCAGCCAGCGGTTCTATAGTTAGTATAAATAATGTAGGCGAAAGGGGGCAGCCCTGCCTGGTGCCATTAGTTATCATGAATGGGTCTGATAATACTCCGTTTGTTAGGACTCTTGCTGACGGATTTTTATACAACGCTTGGATGGCTGCTAGAATGTTGCCACTCAGTCCAAATTTCTCTAGGGCTGAAAAGGAGTAGCCCCAATGCAGTCTATCGAATGCCTTCTCCGCATCCAAAGTTAGGAGCAGAGAAGGCATCCGAGACCCCTCCAAACCACCCACTATGTCAACCAGACGGCGGGTAGCGTCCGACGTCTGCCTGCCTTTAACAAACCCCGCCTGATCACTGTGTATCAGATAAGGCGTGAATTCCAATAATCTCAGGGAAATAATTTTTGCGTAGTACTTAGTGTCATTATTTAAAAGTGAGATGGGTCTATAATTAGCCGGGTTAGCTGGGTCTTTATCTGGTTTGGGGATAGTTACTATTATGGCCTGTAACATTTCATCTGGGAGGGAGCCTGTTTGCATCGCTGTGTTGAAGGTATTAACCATATGGGGGACTAGTATTTTTTTAAATGTTTTATAATATTCGCAAGAATATCCGTCAGGACCTGGGGCTTTATCAGTTTTGGATCTGTCTATGACCTGGAGGACCTCCTGGGATGTGATGGGGGAATTCAACGTCTCAAGTTGTTCATCATTTAATTTTGGTAGTTGTAAGTTTGAAAGGAATTTGTCTATAGAGTCTTTCGAGGGCGGGTGGATGTTTGGATTTTGGTTAAGATTATATAATTCTCCGTAGAATTTTTTAAACTCCTCTGCGATGGCCTTAGGGTGGAGTATTTTATTCTTTGAGTTGGGGTCCGAGACGAAGGCTATTTTAGTTTTGATTCTTTTTTGCTTGACTCTGTTAGCCATGCATTTTGTGTTCTTGTTCATTTCGGTGTAGTAGGTGGTCCTCATGTGTTTTATATTTTTTTCATGTTCGTCTATTAGTAAATTCCGCACGCTCAATCTAGCTTCTCTTATTTGATTGCCCACTGTGGGGGAGGAGTTGGGGTGAATCTGGCTCTCTAAATTTTTTAGGTTCTCCATGGCTTTTTTGAGAAGTTTGTTTTTTTCTTTTTTGTATATTGATCCTTGTTGGATCATAATTCCCCTTATAACAGCCTTATGTGCGTTCCAAATTGTGAATCTACATGTGTTCGGGTTGTCATTAAGTAGGAAGTATTCTTCCATCACTTCTCTTATTTTTTGCTGAAATTTTGGTAGTTTCAATAGAAATAGGTTGTTTCTCCAGGAGTTTGAGATGTTAACTGGGGGGCCCATTTTTAGATTTAGTGATATTGGAGCATGATCTGACCACGTTGTCACTCCTATCTTGGCTTCTTTAGTTTTGTTAAGGATATGGAAATCTCCCAGGAACATATCTATCCTTGATGAGGAATTATGTCTAAAGGAGTAGAATGTGAATTCTTTAGAATTGACGTTGAGTGTTCTAAATAAATCATACAGCTCGTTTTTTTGTATCCAGGACAGGAGGTCTGTTCCTCTGCTCCTTCCTGGGTGACTTGAGTCCAGGGACTGGTCAGAGACTGCGTTAAAGTCTCCGCATACCAGCAGAGAGCCTTTTTGTATCTTCCTAATCTTCCTCGCCACTCTGTTCAGGAATCTAATCTGGTGCGTATTTGGGGCGTAAATATTGACCAGAGTGACAAGGAAACCATCTATTTCACAGATCAAAATCAAATACCTTCCCTCTGGATCTTTGATCTCTTCGTGTAATTTGAAGTTCACCGAGTCTCTAATAGCTATCATAACGCCCGCCTTCTTTTTTGAGGCATTAGCCAGAAAGCACCTGGAAAACACTGAATGCTCCATCTTAGGGTGATTAGATTCCTTTAGATGCGTTTCCTGAACACATAAGATGTCTGCGTGGGAAGCAAGGGCTTCTCTCCAAAGGCATGATCTCTTAAAGGGAGAGTTAAGTCCTCTAGAATTTAAAGAAATTAGTTTCAGTTCCATTTTTGATTTTGGATATTTAGTTTGAGGTCCTGTCGGGCCTTGTGGCGTATTATCAAGTTGTCTGAAGTTTCATCTTTCTCCAATAGCCTCCTGTTTTGTTCAAGAGACTGCCTGTGGATTTTTCCTTGGTGGGAGGGTATGCGAGGGTTGTATTGAAGGGGTAGGTTTAGGGGTAAAGAAAAATGGTGGTTGTATAGCAACATAACCATTGCTGCTTGTGTCATCAACTGGAAACGTGGGTAACGTAAAAGGACCTTCCTTCGTAGAGGCTAAAGCCGTAGGTAGGTCTTGTTTCGGGGGTTTATAAGTTCTGCCTGTGCCCAAGCGTAAACGAGCTTATTAGTGCCCAGGGTAAAATTGCATTGTGAGCCTCGTTATGGTATTTTCAGCGGTGCGAGGGTTTGTTTTTGTTTGATCTGTTATTTTGTTGGAGAGACCATTCTTTAGTTATTTGAGAGGGGTGATGCTCTCTCGGTATTGGGATGTCCCATCTTCTCAGAAGGTGCATTCCCTCTTCAGCGGTTAATATTGTAATGATTTTGCCGTCTTTGTTGACATGCAGTTTGGTGGGGAAACCCCATCTGTATGTTATATTGTTCTCTCTCAGAGTTTTAGTGACTGTCAGGAATTTTTTCCTTGCCAACATTGTGATCTGGGAGAAATCAGCAAAGATTTTTATGTTGCCGTACGGGGGGGGGAGGTCCCTCATGGTTCTTGATGTTCTCATAAAATTATCTTTAGTTTGGTAGAAATGGACTCTCGCTATTACGTCCCTTGGCGCACTGTCAGGGATGTTTTTTGGTTTCGGGAGCCTGTGGACTCTATCCAATATGCGCTCTTCTTTTTTTGAGTTAGGAAGGAGCATTTTGATTAAATCTTGTACGAACTCGCCTAGTTCCTCTTGCTTCACTGCTTCGGGGATGCCTCTTAGTTTGATATTGTTGCGGCGATTCCGATCTTCAAGATCGGCCATTTTGCTTTTTAATGTCGCCACTTCCTCCTCAAGGCTATAGTGGGCATCTATGAGCTCATTATGAGAGGTGGTTAATTCGCCGGTTTTGTTTTCTAAATGATCTATTCTTCCTTCCACTTCGTTGAAGTTTCTGTTAATTTTGGTGTTTAACTTTGCGAGATCATTTTTTATAGAGCTTTTTAATGCAATCACCATATCTCTGATGAAGCATTGTGAAGCCATCTGATCAGTGCAGTGAATATTCATTAGCGGATCAGAAGCCTCCTCCTCCTCCTCCAGTGCCTCTGCTATCATATCATCGGTGGGTTCTTGTTGGGGGTCTTTTCTAGGGCGCCTTTTCTCTGGGCTCTTGCTAGGGGAGCTAATGGATCTTTTTTCCTTAGCCTGTGTGGATGTTTCAGGGGGGGGAGATGGCACCTGCGCTCCCCCCTCCCCTTCTCCCCCGCAGACACTGCCTGTCTCCGACTCCTCTCCCCTCTCCAAGGTCTCCCTGCTGCTTTTTGCGGGTTTCACTTTATGAGGGGGGCATACTGAGGGTGTTCTGTGCGGTGGAGTGTGTGTTTCGGTGTCTCCACTTACCGCTGGGTCTAGCGGTCCCTCCGTTCGCGCTGCCTCCTCCTCTCCCGCTCTTCCGGGAGTCGGCTCTGCCATCTTCTCCCCTTCAGAGCCGCGCGCCGGGTAAAAGTCCGTGAGGCGCTTCGGACCTCCTTTCCCGGTCTTCCTGCGGGTTGCCATCTGCAGGTAGGGAGTTTTATCTTCTCTTTTTTGCTGTTTCTCGCCCTGGGCAAGCTTTGAGTTGCTGGTAAACTTGGGATTTTGCACGGAGCCTTCTAACACGCGGCTTCCATCGGCTCCGTCAGGCCACGCCCCCCCCTCTTCTTTCTTCTTTATCTGCCACTGTCACCATTTCTCCTCTTCTGGTTTCTCCAGCTGTTCCTGGCAAAATCCAATCCAGAGGTTAAGCTCTTATCAGCAACAGCAGCAGTTCTCATCTGGCTTCAAGATGGCGTCTGACTGACCAACTGCCACTTTTCTTCCAGGAAGCTCTGCCCACTTCAGGCTCCGCCCACTTCACTGCACTACACAGAGGATAACTGTTATGTCTGGTCTCACAAGAACTAAATTAAAGGGCCCATATCACTCCATTACAATAATGAAAGATATATATGGAAATGATGATAATCCAAGGACTCTAGGTAGGTTGGCCTCACACAGCGCTTTTTCATGTGTTTTATATATATTATCAATGCTGATTATTAGCACTGGTTAAACTTGTACAACGCATGTATGTAATAAAAAAATGTTTTTAATCTGTTTTTCAGATCTTTTTTCCTTGCATTTCATAAGTCAAAAAAATCCCACAGTGAGATCTCAGCTTTGGGGCTCATTCACACGAGTGGATGCAATTTTGGCCTGTGTGTAATTCATGCATTTTTCACTCATGCAAGAAAAAGTCCCAACTGGTATCACGTTTTCTTCACGCTGTCTTCTAGCATAAACGCAGTGAATACGCATGTGTCAGCCGTAGTGCTGTTTTTTACATTTCTATAGATTTGAATGTGCAATTTTGGTCTGTAAATACGGAGCAAAATAAGACGTGCTGCAATTTTATTTACTTGTGTTAAAAAAACAAAAAAACATTGCACATCTAATTGCACCAATCCAAAGTCCAATACTATTATTTTGCACTTCCCAAAACAAACGATACTCCTGACTTAGAAATAGGCTTGCCAACTTCGTCACAAAATAATACCGGGGATAGGCGGGGGCGGGGCTAATTCTCAGAACTTGGCCACGCCCCCAGCCCACCTCTCCCCATTGCAAATAGTGCAGAGGGGCGGAGAGGAGGCAGAGAGGGGGCGGGAGCTCAGTTCCTACTCCTGGCTCTTTCATCCTCCCCCCCCCCTGCACACGAGGACAACGTATATCGGCTCGGCGTGAAAACCGAGCCGATATACGTTCGTCTGAATGCAGCCTTCCTAAATAAAACCACTTTTTATGAATCATTTTTTTTACTATGTACATTTCCTTTAAAGTGACCCTGAGGTTTCCGGACAAAATTCTGTCCCAGGACTGGGGGGACAGGAGGTATATTACCAGCAGTTGTCCTTCTCCACCACCTCTACAATTCGATTTTCGA
Organism: Eleutherodactylus coqui; assembly: GCF_035609145.1. Classification (NCBI taxonomy): domain Eukaryota; kingdom Metazoa; phylum Chordata; class Amphibia; order Anura; family Eleutherodactylidae; genus Eleutherodactylus; species Eleutherodactylus coqui. The sequence continues at coordinate 345,516,534 of NC_089837.1, forward strand.
CTGTCAAAAATGGTCACTGCAATTTTCTAACTAGTTAGTACACACTGTACACTGCTCTCTGATTGGCCAGAGTGCAGGTGTAGTTTAACACCGCACTGTTGGGATTAGGTAGTGGTACCCAGCAATTGCCTTCACAGGTAGGAGGAAATGGGGATAGAGTCAGTTCCTTCCCCTTATCTAACCACCTAGATGCTATGGTCAGATGCCATATCAGGCAACATCACGCTACTGTGTTTATCACGCTGGCATGTAATCATCATGAGGGAAATTTACAGTATTTTTTGCTTTATAGGATGCACCGGACAATAAGATGCACCCCTGTTTTAAAACGGAAAATAGGGAAAAAATATTTTGAACTCACCCAGGGACAGTGCAGGAGATAGTGCCGGGCGACGAAGCAGAAGAGGTCTGAAACAGCAGAGCTCCGTGTCACAGCGGCGCTTCTTCGGCAGGAGGAAGGGGAAAAGCCGATTGGTGGAGGCAGGGAAGCGGCAACAGTTCTGGCCGGCGCTCACCCCCAATAAGTGGTATGTATGGACAGCAGTGGGGAAGAGAGAAAACTGGTAAGTGATGGCACTTTTGTTCGTAGATCACTAGTTTCTTTGCGTGACCATGATTTAGATTAGAACAAATGCTGATGCTACGTATTTTGGCACATTCGCTTTATAAGACGTTGCAACATTTTTCCCCCGCTTTGAGAGGAAGAAAAGTGCGTCTTATAAAGCAAAAAATACGGTTTATCAGAGGCTAATTGCAAGCCTATCCATAATGTACAGGACAGCTGTGTTAAAGCACAGAGACTTAACGGATTAATTGCTAATGAAAATTGTCATCTTTATCAGAGTTATGGAATTGGTGCACTGGAGTAAGTTAGTTTTGGATGGAGCCATTATAAATATACCAACTCCAACATAAAAATATTATATATTAATATAGTACTACAGTAAATTTGTCATTAATAATTATGAAACATGAGCCAATTATTAAGGAGCAAGAATTGGAGTGGGGAAAAACAGAGGAGGTGGAAGCCTGGTTACCAACTCCACAACCCTCATTTCTAATGGCCAAAGTAATATGAACCTCTGTGCCACACTTAGTAGTACAACCCCATGGATGCCCCCTAGACATATGACCCCTTCTGTTGTCTTAGTTAGTAACAGTGACCCCTTTGTGGCTGCACTTTAGTAAAAGGACCTCCTTTGTGGCCCCACTTAGTGCTAAGGTCCTGTAGGAACTGATAGAGAGCCCACCACCACTAATAAAACTCCAGACACTGGGGGAGAAGGGGATTAAATTCCTCAATGTGCTCCCAGATCCTTCTGCTGTTGTGCGTGATCTTGTGGCTCGCAGTATGAGATCTTCACTTCTAGCTTGTAGCAGACAGGAAGAACAGGATACACATTCTAGGGAAGGCATTGTGTAGTGGCCCAGTACATGCTTTCCTGGCCCCCTCCATAATGTCAGACATGTAACGTTTTATGTTGATGCACTGTGCAAAATGTCTTGTCATTCTGTTATGTGTATTGCACAGCTGTAGCGTGGGATGGGTTAAATGTATGCAAAGCATGAGATGACTACATGAAATGTAACAAATTCTATCCTGTCATGTGGTATGACAGAGTGTATACATAAGAGTGCTTGAGAGTGGGACATGGTCTATTGTGTCTTTTGGATTTGCGTCTTGTATTGCTAAAGTAAAAGTTATTCCAGACCCTGACCGTTCCCGGGGACCTGAGGTACTATACTACTGTCTGTGGCTCCTTTATTTCCCCACCGATGGTCATGCTGGGGGGTACCAGAATGGTGGCGTCATCCGTGACAACTACAACCCCTGTTCCCTAGTATATTGGGTATCCCCATGCCGGGGTGTCTGGAAGAGGCCTAGCACTGCCCTAGCCTTGGCTGCGTGTGTCCCTCAGGGAGGGAGCGTGGTAATTGCCACCGTGACAAGCCAGCGTTTTGCCCTCCCAGCTCCTCAACGTATGCCATATATCTGTGGTCACCCTACAGGACGCTGCACTTGATTCATGCAAGTTGTGCATTGGCCCATTTACATGGGACATTATCGTTCAGAATAGTTCAAATTACTGCTCTCCGAATTTGAATGATAGACATCCTGCATAAAAGCATGCAGCAACTGAATGGGAATAGTTCAGTGTGAAAAGCAATCGTTCACTTCTGAATGACTGTCTGCGTACTGTGAATGGAGGCGGGCTGGGGAAGAACGCTCCCGGGTCTGCTCTACCTCCATGCCAGTGGCGCTCTGAGCACTGCTATCGAAAGTCGCTTCTGTGTATTAGCACAGGAGCGAGCATCATTGGGACAAGCTGGCGGGCACCGTTTGCCTGGCAGCTTGTCTTACCTAAATGGGCCATATCAGTGTACAGAAAAAAACACCCTTGACAGACATTGAAGAGGCAGAAAGGTAGCATTTACAAACTCCTCAGCATCAGTTTGTGTCAGTACAGGAGAGAGGAAAGCAGTAGAGGAATGAAATTCTGCTAGTGTATGACAGCTAGTGTAGACACATATCTCAGATTCAGCATGTATTACTGGAAGGGACAAGGTTACATATGAAGTATGAATCTAGGAACAAGTTGCAAAGTGTATATAAGGTGGGCTGAAAATAAAAGAAGGAACAAAGATTGCAGCCTGAAGCCTTTTTTTAAACACAAGAAACCTGATAACATGTGAAAGACAGAAAAAAAAACATTTTTTACAGATCAAAGATCTTCATAGCCTTAAAGGGCAGTCCAATTACATACTCAATTTTACAGAGCAAGCCTTTTATCAAACCTGTTCGGAGGCCTGCCTCTATTCACATCGGTGTTGAGAGACTCTGTCGAGGGTTCATTAAAAGGTTTTCATCACTTTTAATGCCAGCCTATAATGGGGTCCATCTATCACCATTTCATCTGTCGTATAACATCTGTTCACACAATGATGCTTTATAAACTGAGCCCTCACCGAAGCTAAAGATGGGCCTATTTATTATATCATTACAGCAAACGTAAGAGAGCTTTGTCCATTCTAGATCTACCCAAATGTCCTTTCCAAGGCACAGCTTTTCAAGCCAGCGAACTGCCTTGTCTTTGAGAAGGAAATGATGGACATTTTACCTGCAGCTAGGGCTTATTTAGGGGCTTTGACAGTAAAATTTTCTACTGTCAAGGTTGCATCGCATCCCACAAAAGCTGCATTTTCATGCGACGCGATGCAACAGTGAGGAAGGCTCCGCTTTGAAAAACACGGTCCTAGCTTTTGCAGCTGCAAATTTTAAATGTTTCTAAAAAATGGACATGTGACCGCTTTCATTGGAAAGCATTGGTTCTAATAGATCCGGTTTTTTTATACATGTGTGAAAAATTTGCTCGGCTGACTGAGCCCTTAGTACGATTTCTCAAAAACAAGGAGTTTGTAATGGTAATTGCCCATGTATACTTTGATTATTCAAGTCAGAGTATCATACAGGTATAAGGCAGGATTCACAGAATGGGCATATTTTATGCCCCTCTGATTACAGATGAGTGTCCCTGTCTCACCGTAGGTCTACTTACCAAACTCACAGCAGTATACCGTACATCCCCATGATGCTGTGAGTCCAGGTCAGTAGACCTTGGCACTCATCCGTAATAGATGCACCCATAATATGGTGGTGTCAACGAGGCCTAGCAGGGGACATATGTTTGCAAGTCTGCGAGGCAGGATGCTAGACTGGTCTAAAGCTCTAATAAACTTACCTGGCCAATAGTGTTGCTCAATTTGATCAGCTGGGCGATAAAATCATCCCAATTTTCACAAAATCTGATCAGTTAGTCTAAACTGATTTTTGTCAAAAATCATGGGAAAAATCGATTTCCCTACAAAGCCTGCTGCAGAGGTCAGCATGTAGCCAACTCACAAAACGTGTCGTAGTTTCATTGGACGCCTGCATCACATGACCTAATCATGTATAACATAGGCACAGTGTAACCAGTGGCCATTTTATAGTTGAACACAGGACAGAGAAGCTGCATCACATTTATATACCGATATAACATGCGGCCTGTTGTTAGGGACAGATATTCTACAAAGGATATATTTCTTCTAGTGTAAAAGTTTGTATACCAGCAGAGAACTTAAATGGGGCTCCATTGGAGGGAGCAGAGAAAGTTGCTGCATCATGTGTAATTGACTATGGTCTGTACATTGGGAAAAGGTATACTTCTGCTGCTGTCAATGTATATAGCAGCAAAGCAGATAGAGAAAATACACTTTGGCATGGGGAATATTGCAATCCCCCATTTGAGGCCTCAGAAGTCGTTTGATGTCGCCAATTCGGCCATTAAGAATTATTGCGGACCATTTGCAGCTAGCAGTGGGTTTGGGAAATTCAATTTAGCTGCGCCAAACTGGGACAACTCACAAAGATAAGAGCTGTTCATCTTGTGGCTCACGGGGACTGTGGATTATTTAGTTGGTGGTACTTTTGTTATTAATATAAAACAAAGGGAAAACCAAAACAGGGATACAGTAAATACACACAATGCATGTCAGTGACCTCAGACGTCATTCAAAGTCGCTAGTCTGGCCATCGTGAATAATTTGCCAGCCGTAGGCCAGGCTCACACGACCATATGTTAATATGCTGCGTAAAAATTGTTTACCAGTGTAGTGAACTGCATATCCCTGCGTATTGTCGCATTTTTGCCTGTGCATGAACAGCGTATTTTGAGCATGCCGTCATTCAATGTAATGATGTATGTACTGCGTTCCGAAGGCACCCATAGAAAACTATTTGGCTGTACGCGCGTAATAAACGGTAAAATAGAACATGCTACTGATCTGGAGTATGGTTTCTCCAGCAGGCTTTTGGGGTATTTTGTCGCTTCCAAATTGAGTATCGTGTGCACACATCATCGAACCAGAATCAGACACCAATGTTGGTCTAAAACTGGGAGAGTCTCTACAATGTGTAGAGGCTCAAGCCTTTTATTATAACACATGACAACCGCCCTTCAATGGGCGTGCAACAGATTACATCAGTAACATATAAGATTCTCATTTGTCGGTTCATATAGAATCCCCCACCTCTCTGCCCACCCCCTCCAAGTGTTGAGGTGGTATGGACTTCGTCCTCTAGCTGAAGTCATCTCCGTGTAGTGATGAATCATTGTTTACCTAGCTTCAGGATGAGGAGTGGAAGGGGGCTAGACAAACACTCAGTATTAAACACAGGATATACACGACACTATGGCCTTTTAACTCTTAGAAACTGGTTGAGCAACTTCTATGTACTTAGAGCAAATACTATGATTAGATTGTGTGTGTGTCCTTTGAACTCCTCAGAGCTGAAAGTCATTACAATAGCAAAATACATTTGGGTTATATACAAATAGCGATAGACATTTTATACTAAATAATTATCATGTCTATCACAATCCCCCCTTAAAATGTCTATCCTCTAATTCTTTATCTAATTTTCACAGTCTTCTGCGCATGAGCCTATAACCGGAGCGCGTTGAAGGTTCGTTTTAGGGTCTTCAAGGGGGTGTAGGACTTGTCCACTCCTTCTGGGGATGCATTCAGCAAACTCATGGTGGGAGCGGCTTTTCCAGCATCAGTTTCACAGGTCTCTCTGACACAGGGGATAACACAGCAGACTAGAACAGAAAAGGTAACCATCAGTTCACATACAACAGCGACGCCCGTCTGTGCCAGGATCCTTTACCACCCGCTCATCCATGGCGAGTGCTGGTCCCAAAAGTTAGCTCTTTTTAGTTAGTGTGGTCAGCTTCTTAATAGCAACTGCGTCTTTACCCGCGGGTCACGTGTCGTCTAGGATGTAGGTATGACAAGTCTCCCCTATCATCTTTCAGACACTCCCCTTTTTAGCTAAAGTCGTCTCTAAGGCCATTCTATTTTTAAAAAAGTCATAGTCGAGGTAGGTCCTATTGGTCGACTAGTCCCTATAAGGCGTCTCTAGTATAATTTATAGACCGCTGCTAATTATAATAAACATAATTAATCCAGTCAACATTTATTTACCATAATGATCAGGAAAATGGACTCGAATCTAGTTTTAACTTGATCTCTAATTTTTAAAACTTGTCAGGTACCCCCCTTGGCTATCCTATGATGTCAATGTATACGTGTAGATCAAAACTACCACCAGGGGTCTCTCTTCTCGCTCTAGTATAATGTTACAATACTAGTAGCGTGCACAGGTACGCACGGCGTGGGACTCCCTAATCTTCACCCACACCAGTGTCCCTCCTGGAGATAGTCCTAATGGTGAACACGTCCAAGTCGCCTCACCCTTGCGTCAGGGTTTTCCCACTGCCCGTAAGTCCCTACTCCTAGGAGGGGGGAAACCCTACCTCACCTCAGAGGGAGGCCATGGATTCCCTGGGCTCATTTCCGGGCATCCATACCCTCTATCTGTACAAGTTAACACCCCACAGGGTGTGCCCTCGCCGGAACCTAAGGTCTTCTGCACTATCCCTAGGCAAATGGGAATTCCACTGACAATCCATCTTAGGAGATCGGGGCAGGCACAGTACTAGTACATTTCTCCTTTTCTTTGGTAGCGTACGTGGTTGGCATTATCAGAACTGGCTCTTCATCTTTTTCAAACAAGGGAAACGTTGGTGTCTGACAGGATGTGGAGGAGCATAAGGGCTTTACTAAGGCACACTCCCCTGTCCAATTACCCTCCAGGCGGGTCCTCTACCTCATGTCTCCACAAAGCCAGTAAACGTCTCCTAAGGACTGGACCTGATTCTGCATCTATTCCCCTCCTATCATACTGTAGGAGGAGCAATACCCGTTGGTGAGTTCCCCAAAAATCTCCCTCCACCCTGCCTATTTGCCCGGCAGGTGTAGTTTCCAGGGTAGTCAGTAATACTCTCTCCGGTGCAAAACACTTAAGTAGTTATAGAGTATTCCTTCTTCCATTTCTCACGGACAGTGAAATTAGCGGAAATGTTCGTGAAGAGACTAATAAACCACTCTTCAGCATCTACAGGGAGATTTAGGGGGACCATCCCCGAGTGTAGTCGGGCACTACCGCACACGCAACAGTTAGACTTGTTGCTCCTGTTAGCATTGTACCTCATCAACTCCAACCAGAGATTCTGGTCAGAGTAGCCAGTCGCTACTGTCAAGGTGTCCTCAAAGGTAGGGTCGGCTATGATCATCATGTTCGTCAAGGTCTTTATCTTACGGCGGAGGGGGTTAATTATGGGCACGGGACTAAGTGAAGGCTTCCATTCGGCTGCATCTACCATACCCCTTATTTTAAACTTCCCTAAGGGATCTGTCCTCCCGTACCGGTATGTCCCCAGACTATAAGTCTCCCCGTCCCCCGGGCTTGGATCTCCCATGGTTAATGTAAAAACCGCATTAAAACCAAGCAGCATACTAAGTTCAGCCTTCCAATACCTGCTGTCCTTATTATTCTCAAGGAGGGTTATACGACTAATTAGGGACTTCCCGCTCTTATCTTTCTTATTTAAGGCACTTCGCGGTTTATAGGACTAGTCTATTCCTGTGTTCCATCCCACTAATCCCCAATAACGGCAGTCTTCTCCCCAGACGTTATCAGTGGCGCAAACATATTGTATTCCCCGGGTATATAAGTCATATAACCAGCTGGACTGAGCTAAATCTGGCCTGCGGTGGGATCTTGCGCCTAGACACGGGACCACAGTACAATAGTCGAAGGAATATGCGGCTACTTAAGCATTGGACGAGTTATACTAGAAGGTAACCATACCCTCATATTCTTCCGACTAAGGATTCCAGTTGCTACCTTCCTCTCTCACTAGCCCTAACCAGAGTAACGTCTTTGGCACAACTAAGACTGGTCTCCCGGATCTGAAGCTTTCTTACAGTATGAAGCGTGGATCCATGTAAGTCTTTCGGCTAGTTTCACAGCTGTGGCAGTAGTCAGAAGCACCTGGTAGGGGCCATCAAATCGGGGCTCAGGAGGGTGCTTCCTGAGGAACTTCTTGACGCACACCCAATCCCCAGGCTGCAAGATATGTGTCCCAGTGTCTGCCTCTGAGTCTGGAAGAGAACACCTGTGCATAGGCTTTGGTTAGTTCTTTAACAACGGAAATCACATACTCAGTCAACACATCAGATTGTAATTGTAACCACTGAGGATAGTAACAACCTAGCCCTGGGGCTAGCCCAAACAATCTCATAGGGAGATAATGTATAATCCCCCCTAGGTTCATATCTAACACTGTATAAGGCTATTGGATGACAGTCTTTCCAAAGTGGCGTCATTTTTAAGTATCTTACTTTTTAGCGTGCCACTAAGTCTCTCCACCTTTCCACTACACTAAAGGTGGTACAGTATGTAAAAGGCCTGGGATACACCCAGAGCAGACATGACATGTTACATTCACCTGTGAAGTTTATACCTCTGTCTGACTCTGAATCACTTCTGGTACCCCATATTCACAGTTTACCTCGTTCATGAGCTTCTTTGCGGTTACCTACTTGTTTGCCTTGGTAACAGGGTCGGCCTCCAACCTGCAAAGACATCAACAACAACAAGCACGTAGTCATACTTCCCAACAAGTGGGAGCTGAACGTAGTCAATTTGCAATCCCTGAAATGGGTAGAGTGGTCCCGGCAAGTGTGGTGTGGCAAATTTACTTCTGCCCTGACTTACCCATGGCATAGATCATGCTAAACCGGACAAATGATGCAGCACCTACAGAGAACCCAGAAGTCGCCCAACCTCTTTCAAGCGTCGTCGTCATTACTGCTTTACTAGGTGGGTCTTTGCGTCCATCAGCTGGGCCATCATGGGATACAGGAACTGTGGTGGGCAAGTGCTGTTGACCGTTCACCACACGCTGTCCTGTTTCTGCTGCTCCCATATTAGTCCATTTATTGTTTTCCTCCTTGCTGGCTTGTAACTGTAAAAGTCTTTTAGCATATCAAAGTCCAAATTTTTGTCAATGTCCAAAGTTTTTTACCACTGACTCATGCTGTCAGTATCTTTCTTCTTTCTTCCACGGCTTGAGGGCCGCTGCCTTTGCTGCGCTGTCAGCGAGGGTGTCGTCTCTCGCCTCTCCAGTGTAGGAATCGGTGCGAACTCTCAACTTTGTCAGGTAGAAGCAGGGCCTCCATGCGACTCTGTACCGTTGCACCATTCTCAATTGGTTGTCCTGCTAAGGTAAAAAACTGTCTGGCCTTCCATATTGGGCCGTAATCATGAGCTATGCCAAATGCATACCAGGAGTCAGTGTAAAGGGTTGCCGGTCTTACCTCTCGCCACTCTACTCGCCTCAGTGAGGGCCTTCAATTCCGCTTATTGTACTGTGACATGCGGAGGCAGAGCTTCTGCTTCTAGGACATCTTGTTGTGTGACCACTGCATATCCAATGTGGAGTCATCAATCCTCACCCTGGTACCATCTGCAAAAAGCTCAACATATGCATTATCAACAGGGGTTCTGGTAACTGTTTGCATATCTGCAGTTTCTTACTGTATTAGTACTAAATAATCGTGCTGATGTTCTATTTCACATGGCTCGGAATCTTGTAGCACAAAATCATTTATTTTTTTTTTTTTCAAACCCAATAGCTGATCTACAACACCTAGATCATCTATGACCCAGATCACCTATGCCTCCCCCCTTTTGAACCGCAATACTCAATGGAAAAAGAGTCATTGCGTTCAAACTAGTAAACCAAGAGGCACAAAAACAAGCACTTTGTAGGTCAAGGTGACATTGTATGCAGCGAAGTCTGAGCGAAAATCTCCTTAAAAAAAAAAATTTTTTTTTTCCTTTCAGGTCGCAGTTAGCATTTTTTAACACAAGGGGGCGCCACACGATTCAAATTTTACGTCACCCAGTGTAATAGTATTTCAGGGTATGGCCAGCGTTTAGCTTTTACTCTCCTGTCGGAATATAATTATAGCTTCAGTGTAAACTGACACTAGAATATACAAAAGACTTAAAGAAAAAACTAAAGAATACGGATGAATTAACATCCTACTCTGGGCAATTCAGTCCCTCTTTCTTCACATAAAAAGTAAAATTACTTCACCAAATTGCATGAAAAAGTTTGCTGGGTGACTATAGTGAAATTATTCCATCTGTAGGAGCCTTCCATAACATCATCTGTCTGAGTATCCATTGGAGAAGCGGGCAGTGGAAAACAGAGCCCCTGGGAACATGAGAGAGCGTCCCCTGTCATGTATTCCCGGCCTCTGCCCCCCATGCATCAACTCCAATCTTCCATACACTATAAACCAGCTTAGTCATCTACTATGTCCCAAGCTGCATCTTCATGAAGGTTTGTTTCCCTGAACTTATCACACATCCAAAGTGGCCACATCTTGGAGCGTAACAAAGTCTGGTCAAACAAAACCTTACTTCAGACAATCATGATGTTAGCACTGGATACAGTGGCATTGGGAAATATAGGCTTCCCAAATGCAGCAAAATGGCCGCCAGAGGCAGAAAGGGGCGGGGCTACAAATCTCCCAAGTGAGGCAAAATGGCTGCCGGAGGAACGGGCGGGGCCAGGGGCAGCAGCACTCCCAGGTGAGGCAAAATGGCTGCTGAGTAGCAGCACTTCCAGGTGAGGCAAGATGGCCGCTGGAGGAGGAAGGGGCGGGGCCTGGTCCTGTCCCGGATGGGGAGGGACCGGAAGTAACATCACACACCCTGAAAGTGAGCACATGGGGGGGGAAGTAACTTCAGGGTGGGGGCAGGCCTCACTACATTTTCTGCAGAGTCACACTATGTTGGATTGTAAACATTGCAAGCGCGGCCGCCATTACAGGGAGGGGCTGTAGTCAACACAAAGACATTACATTGTTCATAAGCAATACACATACCCCCCCTACATGCTTTCCCCTCTTCAATCTCTTAACTACATTATACCTCCTCCTAGCAATCTAAAAACACATTTCTTTCTGCTAGGCTTCCTGCTCATCTTCTGAAAACTTTCTACAATCTATCTTATCTGTCTATAACCTGGCATTTCTTTCTGCAACTTTTCCTGGTCCTTTCCCATTGTTCAGTAACCAAATCACAAGCTCTATGACCTTTGTCCTTGCTCACTTTGCTCAACTCTATTCTATTCGAAGTTTCTGGACACAATAGTGTTTCTCTTGTAAAATCTGCTTTCTTCAAATCCTTCCCATATAACCTCTCTTTCCCACTCAGAAAAGACAAAGGAAACAGAAAGGGTTAATTGAAAAAGCTTTCAGTTCACTCTCTTACCAGCACCCCTCCCCCAATAATAAACACTGCACATTCTTTCTATAATACCAGACAGACGGGATTACTGGAGAATACCCACAACGGCTCAAGGTATATATCTCATCTACCTTTATAACAGCCCACCGTATACTAGTAATCCCCAAGAGCACTCCTTGTACACGATCTAGACAGGACATTTAGCTATACACAGAGACTGACGATTATTTTCAATGACCAAAACCTCAATAATATTCTGGAGAAATCAGCCGTCACAAAGCACGACTATACTTCATACGTATATACCTTTCCACATATGAGAACATAACACGCTCAATCATAAAGTTAAGTATACGTATCATAAATCTTCCTAACCTCACACTAGTTTTACCTAGGAGCACGTGTCACTGGCGTGTTCCCTCAGACTTAAACAGCCGAGTCCGCCCTCCCGACACATTAACCCTCACAGAATTTATCTCTTGGTCTTGCATAAACAATTTTTAACCGTCTCAGACATAACAGACACAACAGCATACAAAATACCCCTAGACAGGTAACAAGGTGATTTTTCGAGTGGACAGACCTGTCTTTCAGTGAAGGTCCAGTCTGGATCAGGAACAGGCAGAAAAGCAGTCAGAACCCAGCTTTGACACAGGTAGATAAAGCAATCTTACCGTGTTCTGTAGATTTTCGGGCCCCTGAGTTCTGCGTGCCATCTGCCGATCTCTGTACGTTCCAGGCTGTGACCTCACAGATCCACTCGCTCACCCAGGGACTCCACTGATCTGGAGTATGGTTTCTCCAGCAGGCTTTTGGGGTATTTTGTCGCTTCCAAATTGAGTATCGTGTGCACACATCATCGAACCAGAATCAGACACCAATGTTGGTCTAAAACTGGGAGAGTCTCTACAATGTGTAGAGGCTCAAGCCTTTTATTATAACACATGACAACCGCCCTTCAATGGGCGTGCAACAGATTACATCAGTAACATATAAGATTCTCATTTGTCGGTTCATATAGAATCCCCCACCTCTCTGCCCACCCCCTCCAAGTGTTGAGGTGGTATGGACTTCGTCCTCTAGCTGAAGTCATCTCCGTGTAGTGATGAATCATTGTTTACCTAGCTTCAGGATGAGGAGTGGAAGGGGGCTAGACAAACACTCAGTATTAAACACAGGATATACACGACACTATGGCCTTTTAACTCTTAGAAACTGGTTGAGCAACTTCTATGTACTTAGAGCAAATACTATGATTAGATTGTGTGTGTGTCCTTTGAACTCCTCAGAGCTGAAAGTCATTACAATAGCAAAATACATTTGGGTTATATACAAATAGCGATAGACATTTTATACTAAATAATTATCATGTCTATCACACTACGTTATTTTTTTAAACGCTTAACCTGCACAATAAATATATGCAAGCGTGAATGGAACAATGAAAGTCAATGTACTTTCATTGAAGCTATTCGCTACGTATTGTGTGCGTACACTGCACGCGGAATATACAATTGAAATACGTTCATGTAAGCCCGGTCTTACACAGCTAGCAGTGGTTTCTTGCAAACTACAAAGTTAGCTGATGTTACATAAAGCTAAACCATAAAATGAACCAAAAATAAAAAGGAAGAAATCAAGGGGTAGGGGGTGTGTTGGTGGTAGAGGATGGGCCAAGTTAGCACTTCAAGTGGCCTCTACTGAAACAACTGCAGGAGGTGAGGCAAGCCCACTACCATTCCTAAGAATTGGTTCTGCCTGTGAATTACATCCTCAGCACACCGAATGGGTCCTAGAGTGGATGACACAGCATGCGTCAAGTACCAACACCTCCTCTTCCTCCGAGTCACACAGCAGTCAGTCAGCACCAGTCAGCCATGAACATCTTCCCCTCTACTTCACACCTTTTACACGGGCCGACAACAGGGTAAACGTCTGCAAAAGCGCTGACGTCCCCGCTAGGGTAGTAAGCACTTGTGTAGCGCGTGTAGACTGATAGACTTCACCACTGAATCACGGGGTTGTCACTCAGATTTTCACCTTCAGAGGATTACAAGTATTTCCCATTGGTTTAAATGGGAAACATCACGGGGGGGGGGGAGAAAAAATTAATAATGTGAATAAGTCCATTCATAACAATGAAGTTCATATTCATGCGTCTCACAGCGCACAAAACTTGCGCCTGTGTGAATAAGACCTGACTGTGTTCACCTGGTAGAATTTCTTCTTGTAAAATGTATGATATTGCTCTTAAGACAAGCACCACACCTGCTGTCTTCCTTGGTGCAATCTTTGATCTAGGAGACCTTTTGTGGGCCGTTGTTTGTTTTCAGCGACACCACTTGTCACGATTTTGACCAATTTCCGGGAGGAGCGCAGTGTTCCCCAGATGTGCAGCTGGATTACCATGCAATTTGAGAGGCTTTGGCCGCCTGCAGACGTCCGGGTCGGATCCGCTGCACTGTGGACCCTCCAAAAGGGCAAATTAGTGAACATGGTTTTTACTCCCATTGACTTGAATGCTTTGGGCAGCTGTTTCCTCATCTCGCCCCTGAATCAGTCTTAGGGTGAAGTCACACGAACGTATATCGGCTAAGTTCCGCGAATTAGCCCCGCCCCACCTCTCCCCATTGCAAATAGTGCAGAGGGGCGGAGAGGAGGCAGAGAGGGGGGCGGGAGCTCAGTTCCTGCACTTGGCTCTTCCATCCTCCCCCCCCCCCCTGCACACAAGGACAACGTATATCGGCTCGGCGTAAAAACCGAGCCGATATACGTTCGTGTGACTTCACCCTTACTTTACAAACCTGGGCAATACCACCAGAAGTAGTGGTGACAGCATAGTCTCAGAAAAAAGGGGTACTACAATTGTATTCAGACGTGCTTGGACAAAGCTCTTACAAGACTTGTTTTCAGGTGTTTTTCACAAAGTGGAATAATAACTTGTCCTTGTGTGTAACATCTATTTTAACTACTAAGTAGAAGGAGTTGATTACTGCCTGTAACTCTCCTGAGTTTACTCCTGTTATTGTAGGAGCTGGAATACATATACCGCTTTTAGAGTTGAGAACACCTTCTTAAACCATACAGCACACACTACTCATTTGTTCACGCATGTCTTCATGGGACATATAATATATTATAGATTTTAAATGTGGCTTATGTTATGGGATGAGAAGTCGGTAAGTTGTCTAAATACCATTTTTTATTTTTAATAACCAATATCATTACATTTTGGCCGCTTCCACACGAGTGGCAGCGATATCGCTGCTACAAAATCGCTGTGATATCGCTGCTATGGACACAAGATTTTGTAGTGTCTGTGATGCTTTTTTTCTTGGGAAAAATGTAGCATTGCCTCACTGCTCGTCCAGTTTTCTCGTGTGATACAATTGTGCGATTTTGTAGCAAGAAAGTTAATAGAATTTTCTAATGTGAAAAAGAAATCACAAATCACGGCTGCATAGGGCATGCCGCAATATCACAGGCTGCAAAACATCGCTTGTGTGGAAGAACCAGTAGGAAAGCATGGGCTCCACATATATCAGGTCAGAAAATCAGCCGATTTCCATCAGATTTTCTGCCTAGACCCATGTTCCGCGTGAAAAACACTCATAGCATGCCCTATTCCTGTTCATTTCACAGATAAAAAATAATGCATGCCAAAGCAGGTCAATGTGCTGTTAGTTGCACCTGAGTCTCGGATTCAACTCCCAGTCAAGCAAGTGTGGACCTAGCCCATGTAGGAAATAATCTTCTTAATAAACTCTGTCAAAGCACCTAGAAGTTGTTGTTTTGCTACAAAACTCGGTATGCAATTACACAGTGTTGCCACTCGAGGTCCTAAAAGTGGTTCCTTGGCCTATGAAAAAACTCAGACTACTTGTGTGGATCTCTTTTTTCACTTGTAGGGGTCTTGTTGACCACTACAGATGCCTCTACAATACAATCGAAGAGGTTTTGCCCAGCTAACAGAGTTTGGAGTGAGAGAGCATAATTGGAATATGAGAAGCTAGATAGTTGCATTCCGTGAATTCCCCACCACCTGGACCATTCTGACCAGACCGTTAGGAGGTGTTGGGACCAGTGGATGCATGAGGGCATGCACCCATTACAATTGGGCTCAGGACACCCTTAGCAGACCACCAGTAGAGAGGATCGTTCAATCATCCAACAAGCACAAGCAGCTCTAATTTTTTGGTTGCTTGCCATCCGGTGACAGGTGGCACCATCATTACCGGCCCCCTTGTCAGAACCATTTTCAGGAACTTGGTTGAAGGACATATTCTCTCTCAACAAAATATTTCTGAGTAAGCTTATGAGGCTCTGTTCACACTGCATGTATATGCCACAAGCTCCTAGTATATCCATCACACTTAAGGTCCTTTCACACTGGCGCCGGGGATTCTGCTTTCCTGATCCGTTCGGTGTGCAGGACAGTGAATATTAATGCTTTTTGCAATCCAGTTTGGAGCAGTTTGTAAAACAGAAATATAATGTGCCTGGAGTGGTCTATTAACCAGTTGATTTGATAAGAATGTATGAATATATTATCCTAATGCTTAAAAGTATGAGTATCGACACATCATAATACACATTCTTCAAAAATGTCGCTACTATGTGCAGCTGTATCAGACGCAAAGGAGAAACTAACAGTTTAGCCCTCTGCTCCATCCTCTGTGTGCAGCAGACAGAAGCTGCTGTGTGTAGGAAGAGATACATGAAAAGAACTGCTTACTCCTTTGTTAGGCTGGGTTCAAACAGAGCGGATTTGCCGCGGAGATTCCGTCCAGAATTTCACTGTGGCAAATCTGCCTGCAGACGCTAATCCCAGGATTAGCCAGCCAAGTGGACGAGAAATCTCGTCCACACGGGATGGTGAATCCATTGCGGCCAAGCCGGCACTGTGGCGTAGATGCAGCATGTCCATTCTTTCTTTTTTTTGTTGCGTCTGCGCTCTCCTTTATGCGAGCGACGGCCACAACTGAAAAGCATGTGCCCAAGCCGCTCCAAAACCCACGGCTAAGCGACACAGGTTTTGAAGCAGCGCTTTCCTGGTGGAAATCTCGCAGTTTTTCGTTGCGGCCAAAACGCAAGATTTCCGCTGGGAATACGCCCTGTGAGAACCCAGCCTTACTATTAACATTTTCAGCTGATCAGAGCAGCCAAAATTTAAAATAAGACGATATGACACTTTGTGAATGCAAGTTAAGAAGGATTTTTTTCATTTTTTATAATTTAAGCACATTGGCAAGATGCTGCGAAAACTCCACTCCCAAGCTAATCTTTATAACACGGATGCTGCACTATAACTTTCAGTCACTAGATGGCAGTAGAGTTCAGTTCTGTAGATTTGTTCAAAAAAGTGAGTGCCTTTTGAAATGCAAACTTGTGCTAATCGATTTTCACCAGTTTTGGAAGTTTGTATACGAAGCTTACCATATATAGAATCTGCCTCTCTTCAAGTGATTATTCTTTAGTTCCCTGACATGTAGTTTGATCCAATCAATCACACAAAAATAAAGAGCACATACCAAGATACAGTATATTTATATTTTACATAAATTACTGCAGACAAAAAAAAAAAATAGTCATAACATTAATATAATGCAATAAATAAATACAACACTATTAAAATGTTACATCATTACTTAAAAGAATTATAAACATAGTTATTAAGAGAGAACTATAAATACACAGCCATTAACTGGAAGAAAAGCAAATATTCTGGGCATTTTTCATATTCTACATTGTATCAGTGTAAATTACTACTTTCTAAAAATATTAAAATTTCCTGTATTACGCAACATAACTATGTGCTGCAATGGATATATAACTATCTTTGGGAGAGGACAATTCAATGCACCCCTTTACCCCATAGAAATGATGGCTCATTCAACGCTCTATCAAAGCAATATCCCAAAGTGTGGGATAGAAGTGCAATCAGCTTAAGGTTTGTCCCTCATAGTGCAGCTACAGAAATGTACTTTATATCTTGTTCCTATGCCATGGATAACAGATGGCAGTAACAGTCTGACCACATCGGCAGAGTTACTTGCTAGCTACTTGGTCGTGCAACCAGATTAGTAATATTTGGTCCTGCGCCTTGGCTGACAGAGTTAATCTCTCACCACCAAGTGATTTTGAATTCATATATAGGACGCTTGCAATAATAGTGGTTAACAAGATGTTTATCACACACTCCAATACATTGGTGCTCCACTGTAATGCCCCTGTCTGAGAGATCACTGACTATGCAATGGAGGAGGTCATACACATCCGCCACCGCTTCCCAGGGCCCGAAAGATACATCCACATCACAGTGATGCTCAAAGTGCTTTGATTCACTCTCACTCCTCTCAAAACGTAATGCGTTGAATTGTGGGCACTCGTAAGGAGTAATGGGCATTTCTTCCTTGAAGACGCACACCTTCAGTTTGGCAAACCTGGCCTTCCTTTGCATAGCTCGAAGTTTTCCAATCTCAATAATACGTTCCAGGTGATCTTTAAGAGAAACATGCTGTAATTACACAACTGTGACAGTATATGAAATAGACACTTCTGTCACATAGCTCAGTGTATGTCAAAAAAGTACACTCTGTTAGCCTGCACCAGTGCCCAGAGCTGTGAAAAGGGCAGTCTACCACACAGGGTGCCAACTCATAACCAGATATGGAGGGTGCAATTATATCTAGAAACATTACAGGGATTTGATGTACATGACAGATCATGGCAAAAACCGCAACAAAACTGTGATTTGCAAGGATCGCCTAAGGGTGCCTTCACACTGGGGAGAAAATCGTGCGAGAATTGAGTGTTGCGAGACGCACAAATCTCGCACAATTATGTGGGTTCCTTCACATTAGCCATGTTTATCTGCATAACACCGCGTTGCAATGCGATGCTGGAAAAAAATAAAATAAATCGCAGCATGTCCTATATTTCTGCAATATCACCCGTTGTTTTCCAAGGGAGGACTCCGCGATCCTCTGCTACAGCAGTAGCAGCCGCGGTGGGGATTCCCTTCATCACCGCAGTGATGCAAGGCTGTTTTCACAAGAAAACGCCTTGCATCCACAGGTTTTTACATGGATGGTAGGGACTATATCGGGCTGTGATTCACTGCCCGATATCACGCTTGCCAGTGTGAAGGAGCCCTAAAGGCACAAGTGTATGCAGGAATAGTAGAAGGATCTGCACAAATAAGGTCATATTGGTGCAGGTGCTGACGCTAGAGGGAGAGGTAGCTGGTTTCCACGAGTATATGGGGTCTGGTCTGGTCTCTATATTAATTTAGGGGCCTAGGTATAGGGCCTGTATGTATAGAGGTTTAGATATAGGGCCTGCATGTATAGATGTTTGGTGTCTCTACTAGTTTCATGATAATCGGGCTACCCTGCTGCCACTCAGACTCCAGAAGAAGCTGTCTGCAGTCACAAGCCGTTCATTTCTCGGCCAATCAAAGGATTCAGTGGTAATTCTTCCATGGCCACCGAAGCCTGTGATTGGCTGAGTGGTTACATTCACAATCAATAGCACGTGACTGCAGTCTGCTTCTTCAGGGTTCCAAGCAGTAAGCACTGGGGGCCGATGGAGTAGGTTAGCATACCTTTTATTTTATTTTTCTGTTTCTTTACACAATACTACGCCTGTCAATTTTTTTTGAAGTCCTGGAATACCGCTTTAAATAGCATATAATGGTTGTAATGGGAGCAGTAAAATGCAGTAGTAAGATCATAAATATTGACCTACCTTTATAATAAGGCATTAGGTCCAGAAATGCTTGCCTCACTTTCTCTCCAGTAAGTGGCTGCATCTTGTCCAAGAGGTCCAGCAGTGGCCCAATCGAGTAGTATTGAGCCTCTTTATATACCATTTTGACACGGTTCTGATGCGGCAGTTCACCACAACGTAGAAAGTTTAGTATGTCTCTAAGAACACAAACATTCAGTTACACCTATGATAGCAATAGCCTCAAAGGGTTAACAGGAGATGGATTTATTATCTGTTCAAAACTAAGTGGATGCAGGGCACGGACGCAGAGCGTCCCTTCTGAAGCATTACCTGCTGCAGCGCAGAGAGCGCCAGAGCAACCGAGACAGTAAATAACAGGGCTGCCACCAGCAAAGCTGCAGATGTGAGCTACTGCGGCAGGTGATACTTCAGGGGTAGGGAGGAGCACCATGAGTCCAGCCCAATCTCAATCAGATGTCATCAATGAGTATAAGTAGCATAAAGGTGGAATCTTCTGCAAAGCCAATGGTGAATTTTGGAATTCATGGTATAGGTAAAATAGCATTAATTCTATGAATCAGTAGGATTACAATACCAAATTTATGTAGTTAGGTTTTTAGTGTTTTTTTTTGTAATAAAACCTGAAACACTTTGTGTCACCACCTTCTGGCCTTCATAACTATTTTGCTGGCAATGGAACTGTATGAGCAGATGCTTTGTGTGTGGCGAGCTGTAGTTTATTCCATTATGGGGTACATACCACTTTTTGATAACTTTTTATTCCATTTTTTTGTGGCGTGGTTGCATAACAAGTAACGTGATAGTTTGATATTTTGAACTTTTACAGAGACTGCACATGGCATGTTTGATTCATCACAGAAATTATTTTAAATTGCGTGTGGACGATCGCAGATTTAAGAGTTTTTCCTGCACAGATGTACAGCGGATCATCCCCGCGGGGGGGTGGGGGGTGGGGAATCAAAAATGCAAGCCCAAATGGTGCCTTTCCCCACCTCCCTGACTGGCCTCCAAGCAAACTGAGACGTATCCGCCTACAAATTCACAATGTAATTGCGGATGCATTGTGGATCGAATGCTTCCATATAGATCAATGGAGCCCATCCGAACGGAATCCACGCTAAAATGGAGCACGCTTATTTTTCGCTTATGGAATCAGTAATTCAAATCCGCATGTGCTTGGAGCTGCGGAAGCTAATGTTTTCCTGTGAGGGACTTTAACAGCAGATCGTCCACACGGGTGTCAATTGTGGATTCTGCTATTCAAATCCGCTCATGTGCAGGGGGCCTTACAGAGACAGCAATATTAATTATCCTAATTATTATTTTTTTTAAATAGTTTTTAATCTTTTGCGTGAAAACTGGGAAAAAGGGGCTTTAATATTCTTTCAAATATTTACAAATCTTTTTATTAAATTACATTTTTTATTGCTTGTACAATAATCCACAATAATTTAGTACTGCAGTATATTGTAATTTTACCAGTAGTCTACGAAGCATCCATGCATGGCTGCCCTGGCGCCTTCACTAGGCTCTGGAGTGCCATGTCAACCCAATGGCACCTAGCAATCACTTTGCGCAGGGTGCAATGCCCCCCTTTCCCCAGGCTAGCGGTTTAGATACTGCCATCAGCATTAACCACGGTATTTCTGCTTTTAAATTGCAGCGATTGGGACTAGCTCCAGCCATGCCCGTTTCCAGCTGCAGCCAGATATGAATGGAGTTCAATCCTCTGACCCGCTTGATACCTCTCAATACGACCAAATATTGCCTGTAATCTGTCAACAGAGCTATGATACAGTGTGAGGGCTTATTCTGACGTGCGTTTATCGGTCAGGTTTTCACGCCCGGCTCATATACGCTGTCTCTCTCTGCAGGGGGAGGAGGCAGTCCGGGAGCAGTGCTCTGAGCTCCCGCCAACTCTCTGCCCCTTTCCACTATTTGCAATGGGAGAGGGTGGGACTCAGCTCCGTCCCGCCCCCTCCCATTGCAAATATTGGCGAGGGGCGGAGAGTGGGCAGGAGCTCAGAGCACTGCTCCCGGCCCGCCTCCTCCTCCTGCAGAGAGAGACAGCGTATATGAGCCGGGCGTGAAAACCTGACCGATATACGCACATTGGAATAATCCTTGAATACGCTACAGCCAGGGCTGTGAAAATGGAAAGCCAAACTGACTCCAGCTCCAACTCCCTCATAAAAGGAACCTATATAATAATTAGGAACTACTGTAACAGTAACATCATCCTTAGTAAATATATATTTATTTTATTTTTATTTATTTTAGGCAAAGTCCGCAGTCAGACCTATTATTACTGATCTTTCAGGCAATCAGGTAAGGGGTGCAGGTTGGGAAAAATGTGTTTTCACCGGAGGGGTTCATCAATTACACTCCAGCTTTCTGCAGTGTGCATAAATAG
Organism: Eleutherodactylus coqui; assembly: GCF_035609145.1. Classification (NCBI taxonomy): domain Eukaryota; kingdom Metazoa; phylum Chordata; class Amphibia; order Anura; family Eleutherodactylidae; genus Eleutherodactylus; species Eleutherodactylus coqui. The sequence continues at coordinate 345,537,911 of NC_089837.1, forward strand.
TATAAGATAACTGAAGAATGAGCTGTTTTCCCTTTCTGGCCATTTATTTATCTTTTGTCTGCTAAAAATGAGCAGGAAGTCTGTGCATAGAAAGTTCCTAAGTCCTGCTCTGTTATTGGAAGTAGCGGAGACAGGTGCTGTGTGCCTGTATAGAATACCCTTGACCCTCAGCAGCACTACATAATGACAGGCCTGCCCCATAGGCTCCGGAGATTAAGAGCAGCTGAACAAATGCCTCCAAGTCCCCACAGGCCTGCTTACTCCTGCAGCTATGTAATGGGTAATGAGCAAGCCAGTGATAGAGAGATGATAGACGGGTCTGGATATACTGCTATACACCTACGGTGGTAAAAGCAAGTAACATACACAGATCGAGCAAGGGTAAATTTGTAGGGCCTTGGCCAGAAAGTGGATTGCCATTAGTGATGTAGTTGTAAAATACTGGATAGCTCTTTGGCAGAAATTTTTTTAAAGAGCATGTCAAAAAAGTGAAACTTACTGGTTTGACATGTATTTTTGGCTGCATCATATATATTTAAATATGGTATACTGTAAAGATTCAGTAAAAGATTGGAGACTAGTCTGGAAAAAAATGCAAAAGATGAAGTGGCAAACAGACACGGCAGGAGAGCCCAACTGGTTTCTTTCACACACTATAGTGTCTAACTGAATTAAAGGGATTGTCCGCTTTTGTTAGATGGGTCACTAGTTTATTACCGGGTGTCCCACTGCTGCGCACCTTAGAAATCAGCTCTAGTCCGCAGGAGAACCAAGAAACAAATGTTCACTTTCACTGCAGCTCCACCAGAGGAGATAAGGAGCTGCACAGTCCCCAGTAAGATCATCTGGCCATCTGTGTAATATACCATGTCCTTCAGGACAAGAAAGCAATCTTGTTTGGAGATAAAGGTCCCAAAATGAGGTACTCTATTAGCTCAATTGTCTAATAAGGTACTCAGAGTTTTCTTTATTTTGACAACCCTAAAGGGGTTATCTAGGACTTAAATCGTCACTAACTTTTCAAACAACTAGATAACTAGCAAAATGCAACTCACATTAGTTACCCCAAATGATGCATTTGTGCTGAAAAATCTCTCTGAAGTACTGGCCACTTAAGGTCTCCCTTCTAATTTGCTGTCCACTGCCTGTTGTCAAGTGATACCTATCTCTACTGACAGTGATACCAAGACAAAACAGGAAGGGAAGGGGGGAAATACTCATGCTGCCAACAGAAGTCTCTAGAGAGCAGGGGGAGGGAGGAGGAGAAGAGAAACAGACGCTGTTAAGGCCCATTGACATGGAACGAATGTCGGGCGAACGATGCCCAGCACTCGTCCCTGCACATACTAGCTCAGGTGCTTGGTTCACAGCAGGGCAGCAGGAGGAGATTTCACCCCTCGCTCTCCCCTACCCCTCTCCATTGACTTAACATAGCGGCCGTTCAAAACTGAATGGCTGCTATTTACACTGTGCGATCAGCGATTAGCTCATCATCCATCGTTTATGCTGAATAAATACTGACAGATGAGCTGAATGATGAGCACTCAGTGTAAATAGCAGCTGTTCAGTACTGAATGGCCGCTATGTTAAGTGAATGAAGAGGGGTGGGGGAGAGCGAGAGGTCAAATTTCCTCCTGCCACCCCGCTGTGAGCCAGCTATACTAGCTCCTGTACAGCAGCACAAGAGCTAGTATGTGCGGGGACGAGTGTCATGCATCATTTGCCTGACATTCGTCCCGTGTAAAATGGGCCTTTAGAGCCACCGGTGAGTTATTTATTCATACTACACTACTCTGTACTTCGCTAGCGTCATATACAATAATTTATCTGTGTGTTGCAGACAGAAAGAACCTGCAGTTCTTTCTGTGTGTAGTGTGTAAAAAGCACAACTGCGGTCTCCTTCCACCAATTCAGAAAGAACTGGAAATCACAGACACAGCATGCAGATGGGAAAATAGTGGGGGGGAAAAGCAGGATACAAGTCATAACAGCCAAAAATAGTGTTATTCCTCACTGTGCACATGCAGCAGTTTATTCTTAAGAGTCATCTGAAAAGTTATATACACTTTAAATATTCATTAGGATAGGTCATCAATATTAGATCAGTGCAGATTGGACTCCAGGAACCCCCACCGATCAGATGTTTGAAGTGGCCGTGACACTTGGGCACTGCTGCAAGCTTTTTGTTGTATTCCAGGCCCAGCTCTGATCATTTTGGAGCAGCTGTGCTTAGTATTGCAGACCAATCCCATTTACTTGCGTGATAGTAAGCTGCAGAAATGTGACAGATAAAGGTGATGCCACAGGCTGAAGAGGCCACAGTGCTTGCCCAAGCACCATAGCCTTGTCAAACCGCTGATCAATAGCGGTGCCGGGAGTTACACTTCCACTGATCTGATATTGATGAACACTGCCGAGAACAGGTTAGCAGTGCTTAAGCCCTGAATAACCCCATTTATGTTACATGCCTACATACGTTTATGCATCTTCAGTTAAAATGTCTTAGGCTTGGTTCACACGGGGCGAAATTGTTGCAGAATTTCCGTGCAGAAAGTCTGCATGCAATTTTAATCCTGGGATTAAGCAGCAAAGTAGATGAGATTTGCAAAAATCTCATCCACACTCTGCAGCCAATCCATTGCGGCCAAGCCGCTTCGAAGCTGACATGCGGCGCGGTTTTAAAGCCACGGCACGTCAATTGTATCACCGTTTCTGCTGCAGGCTCTCTCCTCTCTATGGAGAGAGATGGCCGCAGCAGAATACAGGCAGTGAAGCAGGTTTTGAAGCTGCATCTCCGCTGCAGAAATCTCGCTGAATTTCTGCACGGTCCCGCTGCAGTCATTCAGCGCAAATTCCACCTTGTGTAAATCCAGACTAAGTTCTGAGTTTGTTATAATAGCAAATTCTGATTAAAGTTACAATAGCTTTCATTTTATTTTCTCAATAGGGTTAGAGGGGTTTCCAGAACTAGAATACAAACCATCAGTGTAAGATCAGTGGGGATTCAACTCACAACAATTAGCTAGTTGAAGGAGGACACATCCCTTTCACAGTGCCACAATTTTAGTAGTGGTTGTTCCTGGTATTGCAGCTCACTGCCTTACTGTAATATTAAAGGGCTTAGACCAGAATTAACTTATCACTTATTCTATAGATATATGATAAAAGTCTCACTACCCAGACCCCCACCGATCCTGAGAACAGGAGTTTCATGTCCCCTTCTCTTCCACACAACATCCCTCACAGTGAGATTGAATTGAAAGGCGGTCATGCATGCCTAATGCAACTCTATTAATTTTCGATGGGACTGACCGATTACAATGGCAAGACCAAGCTGGTGCCATGTGGATGATAAAAGGTATGTATGTAATGTCACAGTCACATCAAATAGTGTGCATACAGATGTGTCCTTCCTTACCTTTCCTCTTGGCTGAACTTATATCATAACATGTGCCGCAAGTTGACCAGATTTGAAAAAAATACATGATGTTACTATATAGGAGATGTATGCGTTACATTTTTGGTGCAAGTTGTAATCCATCAAGGATTCGGTTAAAGTATCAGAATATTGTATTGAAATTTGTATAGAAAGAAATTGGAACCCTTTAAAAAAATTTGCAAAAAGTTAAGGGTGGACACATCTGTATATACTGAGGTACTACCTCTCCAAACAGCAAGCTAGTTATTACTTACCCAAAGTATGTCCCATCTCTGTCAATAAAGTATCTGCCCTCGGCATCTGTTGGAATGTGATGGCGCCCACTAAACATGGCAGCCAACATGGTGTCTTCATAGCGCTGAAGTGTAGACAGCCTGGTGGTGAAGCACATCCCTCCCACGCTAATTGGAATGACTTCAGGAAGCTGCAGAAGCATAAAGAACAACGTACTTCTTCCAGCAGCAATGGAATGTGGACTGAGGGTTATATTAAAGCATTTTCAGGAGGACACGTTTTCAACCTAGATAACAATATAATTGTTGGATTGTTAGTTGTGGGTGGCACGGAGCGAGCGTACAGCGCTTGTAACCACTGGCTGCAATAGTCTTCATACTTCCAGAAACAAACAATACACAGAGGAATGTTCCTTTAAAAAAACATGCATACAAGAAGAATTCACAGAGCATGCAACAATACACTGCATTGTCCAACCTCTGCACAGGAGAGAGATGAAATTTGGGACTTTATGAAGGAGTGATGTAAGAATATGGATGGATTTGCAGATTTTAGCAGCAAATCTGTGGCAAGACCTAAGTCAAAAAGTGTGCCATTCATTTGAAATGCCTCAGAAGGCAAACATGGTGTGATATTATATTTGACTTAAAATAGTGAATGTCAAAACAAAGTCACAGATTGGCAGAGTTGGAAGGGACCTCCAAGGCCATCTGGTCCACCCCCCTGCTCAATGCAGGATCACCAAATCACCCCAGTCCAGCCTTTGTTTGAACACTTCCATTGAAGGAGAACTCCCCACCTCCCGTGGCAACCTGTTCCACTCATTGATCCCCCTCACTGTCTAATATCTAATTTGTGTCTCCTCCCTTTCAGTTTCATCCCATTGCTTCTAGTCTTTCCTTGTACAAATGAGAATAGGGCTTTCTTGAAAAAAAAAAAAGACAAAATATTAACACCCTAATAAGTGCAACTCTCCAAAACCCTCTTAGGATACAATTGCCAGAACCAAAGGAATGATGAAAAGGTGCAGCATGCAGATAAATAGCATGCATACCTAGATAAGGCCAGGTTCACATCCACATTACGGCTTATGTTTTTCCTGCTCCGCTATGGGAACAGCAAAACAGAATTCCCTGGTAGAGCTGATGGCACCTAATGGAACCCGTTGACTATAATGGGGTCCGCTTGGTTTCAGTCATGCTGTCCAGCATTTTTCAGACAAAATAGCACAGCATGGCCCACTATTTCATCTGGGAATTTAATGAAAATTAGCAACAGAGTCCCAAATACCGATAGAAACAAGAGTCTAGGAAGTCAGAATACTGGAAGAAATACTACGAGATCTGGTAGCGCAAAATATATGCTGAATCAAAAAATAATAACTGTTCAGATTCATGTCATGAGGTTTCCATCACACACAGGCTCCATCAGAAATGCCAACTAAACGTGCATACTGCGCCATTTCTTTCTAGTAATGTGACAGAAACCAGAGAGAACCCATTAGAGTCAGTGGGTTTCGGCAGGAGCTGCTGGTTTCCATCATTTGACGGAACTGGCAGGCTGGTTTATTTTCGTTCTTCTGTTCCATCATGGAACAGAAATGTAAAACAATATACCACTGGGCCAGATGTGGGAGAGAGCACGGGAACCACCGCACAGATCGCCACCGATTGTGGCTTCCTCTGACCTGCTCAGCCAGGTAAGTGCACATAGCTTTATGTTGTATTCTTTTTTAACCCCTTAAGTACTAGGCTGTTCTGTACCTTAAGGACCAGACACTTTTTAGGGGTTTTACCCATGTGGCGGTTTTACTGCCCTATTTTTTTTTCTTTAGCTATCAAAATTATTTTTGCTGCGTTTTCTTTCCGTGGCATATAGGGCGATTTTTTAAATATCTTTTTCACTTTTTTCCGTTTTTTAGTTTTATTGGGGGTAAAAACCTAAGAATTTTTTTTTTACATTTCTAGTTTGTTTTTTAAAGTAATATTTACGCTAACAAAGTATGGGATCGGGTTACCCATTTTGTTTTTGACATTTTGATATATAATATGTATGGTTTTGGATTACAGGGCGCTTATAGCGACGGTTTGGGGTTATTTTCTGTATATATTGTTTTGTTTTAGTCATGTATGTCATTATTTTTTTTTACTATCTATGTCCCCCATGATGTCATATAAGACCTCTGGGGGACATTCACATGTTTTTTTTATTTGACACTTTCCCACTGTAGCTGGGGCATCCATAGGAACCCCAGTTACAGGGGAAAACATCCCCTGTAGTGACAATAGTCACTGACAGAGTTGGTCACGGTCTAGTACGATCCTGCATTTCTGCAACATTTCCATTTTCACTTTTTAGTACATATCACTCATTGAGCGCTGTGTACTCTGAGAAGGAAAAGGCAGAAAGGGTTAAAAGCCTCTCCTGCCTTCTCCTCCATGTTATCAGCTGTTACTAACAGCTGACAATCGGTCCTCCTCTGATTGATTGCAGAGCCAGGAGGCTTAATATTACATATGGCTAGGCTTTAAACCCTAGGACCCTAAGGACCCTAAACGGGTTAAATGCACTGTGGGATTTCGTCTATGGGTGTCAAAAACGGCATTTGGGAGGGGTATTGTCTCTCCTTAAGGAGAACACCTAGAAAGTGAGTGAGGAGACTTATAAGGCCATGCATGCTCCTCTGGGTAATATGCAGATAAGGAAGATGTAACAATACCTCTGCAGCACCACATATTGGATGGCAGCATTCCTTCAAATCAATGTCCAACCCTTTATACAGGTCTTAACAAGGACAGACAATACCCCTCCCGACTCACGTCACAGGCCTCTCACTAGCCAAGCTAGGATCCTACTGCACACTGATGAGGGGCTAAAACAACGAAACAGCTGTCTGTGTATGGATTCTGGCTTGGATTTCAATTCCCAGTCATTGTTATAAAGACCGGTATAAAAGGTCTGACATTGATTTTAAGGAATGCTGCCATCCACTAGGTGGCGCTACAATAACGGGACTCCTGAATGTAATTCAATGTTATCAGTTAACCAGACCCACATTTTGGTGGCCAGATGACAAAGATTTAATTAGCGTAATCAAACACACTACTGTCTCCTCAAAGTTTAGCAGAGAACGAACCTCTTGTCAAACAGACACCAAGGTAGTGTTTAACTAATAACAGTAAATGGTTCCGTTAAGTTCTGTTCGGTTTCATTCGTGGGTCTGTAATATACTTGCATTAAAAATGCTGTTGCTTTATCACTGTGAAGTTATTACCACTAGGGGTCCCACTTCTGGCTTCTCTGCAATCCACTCTTTTAGGTTCTGTTCAGGTGGCTCCTGTGGACTCATAGGCTTCAGGCTGACAGATCTGCAGACACTGTAATAACGATCTCCACAGTCTCTGCCTCTCCTCTGTTGCAGCGCTGTGTTCACATTATAGTGGGTTTACTACCCATTTGAGAAGAATGTCTCTGAATGCCTGAAACATCCTGTAAAAGCAGAGGGGCAGGTAATCAGATACTGCCTCCCTGCTGATTGGACCAGAGTCAGTGCTAAGCAGCATTGAAGGTAAGGGTAAGGAAGTACAGAACAGTGAACTACTGGCAGCATCCCTGAAAGTAGATTGCAAATAGCAGCAAAATAGAAAAGGCCACCTGAAAATTCAGAACTTACAAACAAGAAGTGAGATGCAAAGAGCAGCAAGCGAGTGGATAAAGAGAACCTAAAGTATTATAGAAAACTTGTTAAAAACTCCGGTATGCTTTAACTCTGAAGACTATCATGTTCTCACAAGTAAGGAAACAGAGCTACAGTTCTAGAAGGTTTTACTATGTAACAAACCACTGAACAAAATCCCTTATCGTTTCCTTAAACATTTTTAGTCTGATTCTGCCCCCCCCCCCCCCCCCCCCTACTTTCTTTACTATGAATTGTATAAAGAAGAAAGTGCTGCAGCGGCATTCCCTACAGTTTCTCTCTAATGTCTCTATCAGAAAAGCAGTCATGAAAAAGTATGTGTCATCCAAGTCATCGGCGGGAGCGGTGGAGCCCAGCATGAGGCCATTGGTATACGGCCAGGGATATTGTTCCAAGCTGTTTTCATTGGAATCTATTCCACAGGCAGAACTTCCAGGACATCCTGAGCGCATGCATCTGGGGGAGCTGGAGGCGAGGGGATGGGGGCGGTGTGTACGCTCATACTAGGGAAGACTAGAACAGCCGAAATAAAGATCATTCACAATAATTGATTTCTAGGAAATTCTGTTCAGAGTATCAGAGTGCACAATAAAAGTGATATTTTTGATAATTAATACTCTCAAGCCTCAGACTGGCAACTATACAGATTTTTATGAAACCCAAATAAAAAGAGTAAAAACTTAGTAAATTAGACTTTCTAGCATTTTTTCTACAGCTAGTTAAAAAATAAAAATTTTTAAAAAAGGACAGTCATACTGCGCATGTTCATGAGATACGTGGTTATGGGCAGTGCACTCGCTGGTATACAAAGACTTTGTGACTTATGTAGATCAGTAAAATGCTGCAGCACTCCTGCAGCATTTTATGGATACGGTCGTGTGAATGAGCCCTAACACTCAATAATTAAGTCTCTGGTGGAACTCAAAAATTTGGTGGTTCTGCCTCCTGCTCATGTCAAGGAGCGAGAGAACTGGGGAGAGGAAGAGACTGCATGCCAGCATGCGAGGAAATACTAAGTAACTGGTAAGGGAGGTACAGTATATGGGCACGCTCACATAAGCATATGTGAAAACATTGCCTTTTACTGCCGGCAAAGCTGTGTTTTTATGCATTTTTGTGCGCGTATGCATGCGTGTTTTTTTTGCGCAGTAACAATGCAGGCAAGCAAGCTGGTGATGTCACCACTCCCCCAGCCACTGTGACAGTCCAACCAGAGGATCCCTGGGAACTGTTGTATTTTGTCTCCACCAGAGGAATAGGTGGAGACAAGCTGCACGCCCACAAGCAACTCCCACAACTTGATTGGCTGAGCCGGATAATTAGCTCTTCCACTCTCCCCTCCACTACATTCTCCCACTGTCAAACTTCCAGGGCGGCAAACCTCTGAAGGCGGCACCGCTGTGGGCTCATAGCTCCACAGTGCCAGGAGACCTTCTCCCCTGCCAGTGTCGACCCTATCATTCCCCACCCCTGCTGTCAGACCCCTGACGCTGTGGGCTTGTAGCTCCGCAGTGGCTGCAGAGCCTCCTCCCTGCTGGCGTTGGCGCCTTTTATTTCCCTTATGTAACCATACCCTGAGGTCGCTTGTACATGGCCAAGAAAAATCACGCAAGACTTGTGCTTAGTAAGATGCACAAATCTCACACAAAGACGAACCCCATTCTTTTGAAAGATCGCAGCATGTCCTATTTTTGGGTGCTCCCACGGAACACCTCGCCCATTGTTTTCAATGGGATCGGAAAAAACACTGTATGGTGTGCGAGGTGCATACGAGTATGAATTGAGTTTTCCCATTGAAAAGCGGCGCTGGAGGATCGCTACTTCCTTAAAGTGTTGTGAGGCGTTTTTGACACAAAGCACATTGCATCTCCGTGGACATCGCAGCTTCCTGAGCGCGATATCAGGCTGAGTTTCATCGCCTGATATCAAACTCGCCCATGAGAAATTAGCCTCAGGGCTCACACACACTTACGTTTTTTTACGAATGTCAATGGGACTAATAATAAAAACGCGTCGCAAGTTTGTGTGATGCATTTTTAACATTAGAAAGTCCCATTGACATTCGCAATAAAAAAAACGCAGCTTAAAAAAAAACAAAACGCAAGGGTGTGGGAGCCCTTAGGCCAATGTCACACGGGTGGATTTGAATATCGGAATCCACGGTCGGCATCTGCACGGAGGCTCCGCAGCAAATGGCATGCATTAAAAAGTATGTACTTTCGCTTTTCCTTTACATTCGCGGAAACGAATGGAGATTTCCACAAGTGGAGGGAGAAAAAAAATTAAAAATCGCAGCATGCTCTATTTTACTGCAGACTCCACTCGGACGGCTTCCATTGAAGTCAATGGAGGCCATCCAACCCGCAGCCCATACGCAATTTACACTGCGGATAGGCCGTGGGTACCTGTGTCATCGCCTAGCATCGGCACGGGAAAAATAAGTATTTAAAAGAAAATAAATCAGTACTGCGCATGATCACGGATTCTGAAGTTGGAATCCGCCCATGTGAGTTGACCTTAGACGACTGAGCAGTGGGGGTCCCCGGCTATAGACCCCCACCAATCTGACATTGACATAGTATGTCTGTAGATGGCGCCACAGCACAAGAATAAACAGACACAAGTGTTTTCTATTGCATTTCATTTGCTAAGTGCCCTAATGTTTCTGGCTGGTGACATCTTCATGGGCACTGCCAGCCCTCCTCTATATTGAGAGATCGGGTGGGTGACATAGGATGCCAAAGCAGATGAGGCAATAATTTGAGGGGGGAAAAAAAATACAAAAAAATGCTTCATCTTTATTGAGAAAACTATAAATTTGGACAACTAATCCTCGCCAACACCGTAAATGTAACAACATTGCCATTATCACCAGCGGGTATGTAGGGTGCAGGTGGGCACCTCTAGGGCACCGGCAGGCTCTCTGTGTGTAGTGTGGGCTCCCCTCTAGGAGGTCTATATGCTCTGGGCATAAGATGGCATCAGTAGGGGTCTGTGTTACATGCCAGAGGCAGCCTGGCAGGATGGTATTGGGCACAGACTCAGCGCCCCACACACCACCAATCTGTGTGCAGATTGGGCATTGCACTGGCATTATAGATAGAAGAGTGGTGCCCAGCTACAAGTGGCACATCACTACACAATGCCCTTCATGAGTCACTGCTGCCCACCCTCTGATGGGCATGGGGAAGCACCAATCCCCGTACGGCCGGGGCTGAGCTAGCCAATCACCAGCGGCCGCGGAGTGGAGAGCGCAGCTTCACCCTTCTCCAGCTAAACATCAGGATGGCAGCGCCTGGCACAAAGCCGGCGGCTGCCCAGGTGTAGCGGGCACAGCGCCTACCTGCAGCGGGGGCAGCTTGCCCTGGAGGGAGAAGGTGGCACTGCTCGGAGTGGGTGTGGCTGGCTCGATCAGCTCATCTTCAGCATCAGAGCTCGACATGGCATCATCCGGGGTCCCTCTGTCTTCAAACTGCCCCGAAACTACCACCATCCCTCTGAGCGTCTGTGCCGGGGGCCTCACTTGTCAGAGCTGGGGGAGGGCAGTGCAGTGATGCGGGCACGGCTAGGTCACAGCTGGCAGACACTCATGTGTGCGGGAGGAGGGGGGCTGGACGGCTGGATGAGGGTGTGTGCCCGGCCAGTGACCCGTCAGTGCTCACCCCACAGCTGTCAGCTGCACACTACTGCCGTGACGTCACGGGGCGGGCGCTGCGGCTCCGGGGGCATCACGTGGTCTTATTTATGTCTCTCCCGCCTCATTGCTGAGGCACAAGTGTCTACGCTGCGAACGGGAGCCGCGAGTGTGGGCGCTATCACCTCCGTGTCCCGCTCCTCTGAGGGAGGCTGGTGCGGGAAGTGATACTTGTCCCCGCTGCCCTCGGCAGAAGCCGTGTATATACGGGGTGACTCCACTATGTAGTATGTGTGGGGAGCCTCTGTAGAAGACACAACATAATGTAACAGTCCAAGACACCATTATACAGTACCACCATTATATAACCATACAGTCCAAGACTGTCCCTATAGCTCTATACAGTACCACCATTATATAACCATGCAGTCCAAGACTGTCCCTACACCTCTATACAGTACCACCATTATATAACCATACAGTCCAAGACTGTCCCTACACCTCTATACAGTACCACCATTATATAACCATACAGTCCAAGACTGTCCCTACACCTCTATACAGTACCAGCATTATATAACCATACAGTCCAAGACTGTCCCTATACCTCTATACAGAACCACCATTATATAACCATACAGTCCAAGACTGTCCCTATACCTCTATACAGTACCACCATTATATAACCATACAGACAAAGACTGTCCCTACACCTCTATACAGTACCACCATTATCTAACCATACAGTCAAAGACAGTCCCTACACCTCTATACAGTACCACCATTATATAACCATACAGTCAAAGACAGTCCCTACACCTCTATACAGTACCACCATTATATAACCATACAGTCAAAGACAGTCCCTACACTTCTATACAGTACCACCATTATATAATCATACAGTCAAAGACTGTCCCTACACTTCTATACAGTACCACCATTATATAACCATACAGTCAAAGACTGTCCCTACACTTCTATACAGTACCACCATAATATAACCATACAGTCAAAGACAGTCCCTACACTTCTATACAGTACCACCATTATATAACCATACAGTCAAAGACTGTCCCTACACTTCTATACAGTACCACCATAATATAACCATACAGTCAAAGACAGTCCCTACACCTCTATACAGTACCACCATTATATAACCATACAGTCCAAGACTGTCCCTATACCTCTATACAGTACCACAATAATATAACCATACAGTCCAAGACTGTCCCTATAGCTCTATACAGAACCACCACTACATAACCATGCAGTCCAAGACTCCCTACACCTCTATACAGTACCACCATTATATAACTATACAGTCCAAGACTGTCCCTACACCTCTATACAGTACCACCATTATATAACCATACAGACAAAGACTGTCCCTACACCTCTATACAGTACCACCATTATATAACCATACAGTCAAAGACAGTCCCTACACCTCAATACAGTACCACCATTATATAACCATACAGACAAAGACTGTCCCTACACCTCTATACAGTACCACCATTATATAACCATACAGTCAAAGACAGTCCCTACACCTCTATACAGTACCACCATTATATAACGATACAGTCAAAGACAGTCCCTACACCTCTATACAGTACCACCATTATATAACGATACAGTCAAAGACAGTCCCTACACTTCTATACAGTACCACCATTATATAACCATACAGTCAAAGACAGTCCCTACACTTCTATACAGTACCACCATTATATAACCATACAGTCAAAGACTGTCCCTACACTTCTATACAGTACCACCATTATATAACCATACAGTCAAAGACTGTCCCTACACTTCTATACAGTACCACCATTATATAACCATACAGTCCAAGACTGTCCCTATACCTCTATACAGTACCACCATAATATAACCATACAGTCCAAGACTGTCCCTATAGCTCTATACAGAACCACCACTACATAACCATGCAGTCCAAGACTCCCTACACCTCTATACAGTACCACCATTATATAACTATACAGTCCAAGACTGTCCCTACACCTCTATACAGTACCACCATTATATAACCATACAGACAAAGACTGTCCCTACACCTCTATACAGTACCACCATTATATAACCATACAGTCAAAGACAGTCCCTACACCTCTATACAGTACCACCATTATATAACCATACAGACAAAGACTGTCCCTACACCTCTATACAGTACCACCATTATATAACCATACAGTCAAAGACAGTCCCTACACTTCTATAAAGTACCACCATTATATAACCATACAGTCAAAGACTGTCCCTACACTTCTATACAGTACCACCATTATATACCCATACAGTCCAAGACTGTCCCTATACCTCTATACAGTACCACCATAATATAACGATACAGTCCAAGACTGTCCCTATAGCTCTATACAGAACCACCACTACATAACCATGCAGTCCAAGACTCCCTACACCTCTATACAGTACCACCATTATATAACTATACAGTCCAAGACTGTCCCTCCACCTCTATACAGTACCACCATTATATAACCATACAGTCCAAGACTGTCCCTACACCTCTATACAGTACCACCATTATATAACCATACAGTCAAAGACTGTCCCTACACCTCTATACAGTACCACCATTATATAACCATACAGTCCAAGACTGTCCCTATAGCTCTATACAGAACCACTACTACATAACCATGCAGTCCAAGACTCCCTCCACCTCTATACAGTACCACCATTATATAACTATACAGTCCAAGACTGTCCCTACACCTCTATACAGTACCACCATTATATAACCATACAGTCCAAGACTGTCCCTACACCTCTATACAGTACCACCATTATATAACCATACAGTCAAAGACTGTCCCTACACCTCTATACAGTACCACCATTATATAACCATACAGTCAAAGACTGTCCCTACACCTCTATACAGTACCACCATTATATAACCATACAGTCAAAGACTGTCCCTACACTTCTATACAGTACCACCATCATATAACCATACAGTCAAAGACTGTGGCTACACTTCTATACAGTACCACCATTATATAACCATACAGTCAAAGACTGTCCCTACACTTCTATACAGTACCACCATTATATAACCATACAGTCAAAGACAGTCCCTACACTTCTATACAGTACCACCATTATATAACCATACAGTCAAAGACTGTCCCTACACTTCTATACAGTACCACCATAATATAACCATACAGTCAAAGACAGTCCCTACACTTCTATACAGTACCACCATTATATAACCATACAGTCAAAGACTGTCCCTACACTTCTATACAGTACCACCATAATATAACCATACAGTCAAAGACAGTCCCTACACCTCTATACAGTACCACCATTATATAACCATACAGTCCAAGACTGTCCCTATACCTCTATACAGTACCACAATAATATAACCATACAGTCCAAGACTGTCCCTATAGCTCTATACAGAACCACCACTACATAACCATGCAGTCCAAGACTCCCTACACCTCTATACAGTACCACCATTATATAACTATACAGTCCAAGACTGTCCCTACACCTCTATACAGTACCACCATTATATAACCATACAGACAAAGACTGTCCCTACACCTCTATACAGTACCACCATTATATAACCATACAGTCAAAGACAGTCCCTACACCTCAATACAGTACCACCATTATATAACCATACAGACAAAGACTGTCCCTACACCTCTATACAGTACCACCATTATATAACCATACAGTCAAAGACAGTCCCTACACCTCTATACAGTACCACCATTATATAACGATACAGTCAAAGACAGTCCCTACACCTCTATACAGTACCACCATTATATAACGATACAGTCAAAGACAGTCCCTACACTTCTATACAGTACCACCATTATATAACCATACAGTCAAAGACTGTCCCTACACTTCTATACAGTACCACCATTATATAACCATACAGTCAAAGACTGTCCCTACACTTCTATACAGTACCACCATTATATAACCATACAGTCAAAGACAGTCCCTACACTTCTATACAGTACCACCATTATATAACCATACAGTCAAAGACAGTCCCTACACCTCTATACAGTACCACCATTATATAACCATACAGTCAAAGACAGTCCCTACACTTCTATACAGTACCACCATTATATAATCATACAGTCAAAGACTGTCCCTACACTTCTATACAGTACCACCATTATATAACCATACAGTCAAAGACTGTCCCTACACTTCTATACAGTACCACCATAATATAACCATACAGTCAAAGACAGTCCCTACACTTCTATACAGTACCACCATTATATAACCATACAGTCAAAGACTGTCCCTACACTTCTATACAGTACCACCATAATATAACCATACAGTCAAAGACAGTCCCTACACCTCTATACAGTACCACCATTATATAACCATACAGTCCAAGACTGTCCCTATACCTCTATACAGTACCACAATAATATAACCATACAGTCCAAGACTGTCCCTATAGCTCTATACAGAACCACCACTACATAACCATGCAGTCCAAGACTCCCTACACCTCTATACAGTACCACCATTATATAACTATACAGTCCAAGACTGTCCCTACACCTCTATACAGTACCACCATTATATAACCATACAGACAAAGACTGTCCCTACACCTCTATACAGTACCACCATTATATAACCATACAGTCAAAGACAGTCCCTACACCTCAATACAGTACCACCATTATATAACCATACAGACAAAGACTGTCCCTACACCTCTATACAGTACCACCATTATATAACCATACAGTCAAAGACAGTCCCTACACCTCTATACAGTACCACCATTATATAACGATACAGTCAAAGACAGTCCCTACACCTCTATACAGTACCACCATTATATAACGATACAGTCAAAGACAGTCCCTACACTTCTATACAGTACCACCATTATATAACCATACAGTCAAAGACAGTCCCTACACTTCTATACAGTACCACCATTATATAACCATACAGTCAAAGACTGTCCCTACACTTCTATACAGTACCACCATTATATAACCATACAGTCAAAGACTGTCCCTACACTTCTATACAGTACCACCATTATATAACCATACAGTCCAAGACTGTCCCTATACCTCTATACAGTACCACCATAATATAACCATACAGTCCAAGACTGTCCCTATAGCTCTATACAGAACCACCACTACATAACCATGCAGTCCAAGACTCCCTACACCTCTATACAGTACCACCATTATATAACTATACAGTCCAAGACTGTCCCTACACCTCTATACAGTACCACCATTATATAACCATACAGACAAAGACTGTCCCTACACCTCTATACAGTACCACCATTATATAACCATACAGTCAAAGACAGTCCCTACACCTCTATACAGTACCACCATTATATAACCATACAGACAAAGACTGTCCCTACACCTCTATACAGTACCACCATTATATAACCATACAGTCAAAGACAGTCCCTACACTTCTATAAAGTACCACCATTATATAACCATACAGTCAAAGACTGTCCCTACACTTCTATACAGTACCACCATTATATACCCATACAGTCCAAGACTGTCCCTATACCTCTATACAGTACCACCATAATATAACGATACAGTCCAAGACTGTCCCTATAGCTCTATACAGAACCACCACTACATAACCATGCAGTCCAAGACTCCCTACACCTCTATACAGTACCACCATTATATAACTATACAGTCCAAGACTGTCCCTCCACCTCTATACAGTACCACCATTATATAACCATACAGTCCAAGACTGTCCCTACACCTCTATACAGTACCACCATTATATAACCATACAGTCAAAGACTGTCCCTACACCTCTATACAGTACCACCATTATATAACCATACAGTCCAAGACTGTCCCTATAGCTCTATACAGAACCACTACTACATAACCATGCAGTCCAAGACTCCCTCCACCTCTATACAGTACCACCATTATATAACTATACAGTCCAAGACTGTCCCTACACCTCTATACAGTACCACCATTATATAACCATACAGTCCAAGACTGTCCCTACACCTCTATACAGTACCACCATTATATAACCATACAGTCAAAGACTGTCCCTACACCTCTATACAGTACCACCATTATATAACCATACAGTCAAAGACTGTCCCTACACCTCTATACAGTACCACCATTATATAACCATACAGTCAAAGACTGTCCCTACACTTCTATACAGTACCACCATCATATAACCATACAGTCAAAGACTGTGGCTACACTTCTATACAGTACCACCATTATATAACCATACAGTCAAAGACTGTCCCTACACTTCTATACAGTACCACCATTATATAACCATACAGTCAAAGACAGTCCCTACACTTCTATACAGTACCACCATTATATAACCATACAGTCAAAGACTGTCCCTACACTTCTATACAGTACCACCATAATATAACCATACAGTCAAAGACAGTCCCTACACTTCTATACAGTACCACCATTATATAACCATACAGTCAAAGACTGTCCCTACACTTCTATACAGTACCACCATAATATAACCATACAGTCAAAGACAGTCCCTACACCTCTATACAGTACCACCATTATATAACCATACAGTCCAAGACTGTCCCTATACCTCTATACAGTACCACAATAATATAACCATACAGTCCAAGACTGTCCCTATAGCTCTATACAGAACCACCACTACATAACCATGCAGTCCAAGACTCCCTACACCTCTATACAGTACCACCATTATATAACTATACAGTCCAAGACTGTCCCTACACCTCTATACAGTACCACCATTATATAACCATACAGACAAAGACTGTCCCTACACCTCTATACAGTACCACCATTATATAACCATACAGTCAAAGACAGTCCCTACACCTCAATACAGTACCACCATTATATAACCATACAGACAAAGACTGTCCCTACACCTCTATACAGTACCACCATTATATAACCATACAGTCAAAGACAGTCCCTACACCTCTATACAGTACCACCATTATATAACGATACAGTCAAAGACAGTCCCTACACCTCTATACAGTACCACCATTATATAACGATACAGTCAAAGACAGTCCCTACACTTCTATACAGTACCACCATTATATAACCATACAGTCAAAGACTGTCCCTACACTTCTATACAGTACCACCATTATATAACCATACAGTCAAAGACTGTCCCTACACTTCTATACAGTACCACCATTATATAACCATACAGTCAAAGACAGTCCCTACACTTCTATACAGTACCACCATTATATAACCATACAGTCAAAGACAGTCCCTACACCTCTATACAGTACCACCATTATATAACCATACAGTCAAAGACAGTCCCTACACTTCTATACAGTACCACCATTATATAATCATACAGTCAAAGACTGTCCCTACACTTCTATACAGTACCACCATTATATAACCATACAGTCAAAGACTGTCCCTACACTTCTATACAGTACCACCATAATATAACCATACAGTCAAAGACAGTCCCTACACTTCTATACAGTACCACCATTATATAACCATACAGTCAAAGACTGTCCTTACACTTCTATACAGTACCACCATAATTTAACCATACAGTCAAAGACAGTCCCTACACCTCTATACAGTACCACCATTATATAACCATACAGTCCAAGACTGTCCCTATACCTCTATACAGTACCACCATAACATAACCATACAGTCCAAGACTGTCCCTATAGCTCTATACAGAACCACCACTACATAACCATGCAGTCCAAGACTCCCTACACCTCTATACAGTACCACCATTATATAACTATACAGTCCAAGACTGTCCCTACACCTCTATACAGTACCACCATTATATAACCATACAGACAAAGACTGTCCCTACACCTCTATACAGTACCACCATTATATAACCATACAGTCAAAGACAGTCCCTACACCTCAATACAGTACCACCATTATATAACCATACAGACAAAGACTGTCCCTACACCTCTATACAGTACCACCATTATATAACCATACAGTCAAAGACAGTCCCTACACCTCTATACAGTACCACCATTATATAACGATACAGTCAAAGACAGTCCCTACACTTCTATACAGTACCACCATTATATAACCATACAGTCAAAGACTGTCCCTACACTTCTATACAGTACCACCATTATATAACCATACAGTCAAAGACTGTCCCTACACTTCTATACAGTACCACCATTATATAACCATACAGTCAAAGACAGTCCCTACACTTCTATACAGTACCACCATTATATAACCATACAGTCAAAGACTGTCCCTACACTTCTATACAGTACCACCATTATATAACCATACAGTCCAAGACTGTCCCTATACCTCTATACAGTACCACCATAATATAACCATACAGTCCAAGACTGTCCCTATAGCTCTATACAGAACCACCACTACATAACCATGCAGTCCAAGACTCCCTACACCTCTATACAGTACCACCATTATATAACTATACAGTCCAAGACTGTCCCTACACCTCTATACAGTACCACCATTATATAACCATACAGACAAAGACTGTCCCTACACCTCTATACAGTACCACCATTATATAACCATACAGTCAAAGACAGTCCCTACACCTCTATACAGTACCACCATTATATAACCATACAGACAAAGACTGTCCCTACACCTCTATACAGTACCACCATTATATAACCATACAGTCAAAGACAGTCCCTACACTTCTATAAAGTACCACCATTATATAACCATACAGTCAAAGACTGTCCCTACACTTCTATACAGTACCACCATTATATACCCATACAGTCCAAGACTGTCCCTATACCTCTATACAGTACCACCATAATATAACGATACAGTCCAAGACTGTCCCTATAGCTCTATACAGAACCACCACTACATAACCATGCAGTCCAAGACTCCCTACACCTCTATACAGTACCACCATTATATAACTATACAGTCCAAGACTGTCCCTCCACCTCTATACAGTACCACCATTATATAACCATACAGTCCAAGACTGTCCCTACACCTCTATACAGTACCACCATTATATAACCATACAGTCAAAGACTGTCCCTACACCTCTATACAGTACCACCATTATATAACCATACAGTCCAAGACTGTCCCTATAGCTCTATACAGAACCACTACTACATAACCATGCAGTCCAAGACTCCCTCCACCTCTATATAGTACCACCATTATATAACCATACAGTCAAAGACTGTCCCTACACTTCTATACAGTACCACCATCATATAACCATACAGTCAAAGACTGTCCCTACACTTCTATACAGTACCACCATTATATAACCATACAGTCAAAGACTGTCCCTACACTTCTATACAGTACCACCATTATATAACCATACAGTCAAAGACAGTCCCTACACTTCTATACAGTACCACCATTATATAACCATACAGTCAAAGACTGTCCCTACACTTCTATACAGTACCACCATTATATAACCATACAGTCCAAGACTGTCCCTATACCTCTATACAGTACCACCATAATATAACCATACAGTCCAAGACTGTCCCTATAGCTCTATACAGAACCACCACTACATAACCATGCAGTCCAAGACTCCCTACACCTCAATACAGTACCACCATTATATAACTATACAGTCCAAGACTGTCCCTACACCTCTATACAGTACCACCATTATATAACCATACAGACAAAGACTGTCCCTACACCTCTATACAGTACCACCATTATATAACCATACAGTCAAAGACAGTCCCTACACCTCTATACAGTACCACCATTATATAACCATACAGACAAAGACTGTCCCTACACCTCTATACAGTACCACCATTATATAACCATACAGGCAAAGACAGTCCCTACACTTCTATAAAGTACCACCATTATATAACCATACAGTCAAAGACTGTCCCTACACTTCTATACAGTACCACCATTATATACCCATACAGTCCAAGACTGTCCCTATACCTCTATACAGTACCACCATAATATAACGATACAGTCCAAGACTGTCCCTATAGCTCTATACAGAACCACCACTACATAACCATGCAGTCCAAGACTCCCTACACCTCTATACAGTACCACCATTATATAACTATACAGTCCAAGACTGTCCCTCCACCTCTATACAGTACCACCATTATATAACCATACAGTCCAAGACTGTCCCTACACCTCTATACAGTACCACCATTATATAACCATACAGTCAAAGACTGTCCCTACACCTCTATACAGTACCACCATTATATAACCATACAGTCCAAGACTGTCCCTATAGCTCTATACAGAACCACTACTACATAACCATGCAGTCCAAGACTCCCTCCACCTCTATACAGTACCACCATTATATAACTATACAGTCCAAGACTGTCCCTACACCTCTATACAGTACCACCATTATATAACCATACAGTCCAAGACTGTCCCTACACCTCTATACAGTACCACCATTATATAACCATACAGTCAAAGACTGTCCCTACACCTCTATACAGTACCACCATTATATAACCATACAGTCAAAGACTGTCCCTACACCTCTATACAGTACCACCATTATATAACCATACAGTCAAAGACTGTCCCTACACTTCTATACAGTACCACCATCATATAACCATACAGTCAAAGACTGTCCCTACACTTCTATACAGTACCACCATTATATAACCATACAGTCAAAGACTGTCCCTACACTTCTATACAGTACCACCATTATATAACCATACAGTCAAAGACAGTCCCTACACTTCTATACAGTACCACCATTATATAACCATACAGTCAAAGACTGTCCCTACACTTCTATACAGTACCACCATAATATAACCATACAGTCAAAGACAGTCCCTACACTTCTATACAGTACCACCATTATATAACCATACAGTCAAAGACTGTCCCTACACTTCTATACAGTACCACCATAATATAACCATACAGTCAAAGACAGTCCCTACACCTCTATACAGTACCACCATTATATAACCATACAGTCCAAGACTGTCCCTATACCTCTATACAGTACCACAATAATATAACCATACAGTCCAAGACTGTCCCTATAGCTCTATACAGAACCACCACTACATAACCATGCAGTCCAAGACTCCCTACACCTCTATACAGTACCACCATTATATAACTATACAGTCCAAGACTGTCCCTACACCTCTATACAGTACCACCATTATATAACCATACAGACAAAGACTGTCCCTACACCTCTATACAGTACCACCATTATATAACCATACAGTCAAAGACAGTCCCTACACCTCAATACAGTACCACCATTATATAACCATACAGACAAAGACTGTCCCTACACCTCTATACAGTACCACCATTATATAACCATACAGTCAAAGACAGTCCCTACACCTCTATACAGTACCACCATTATATAACGATACAGTCAAAGACAGTCCCTACACCTCTATACAGTACCACCATTATATAACGATACAGTCAAAGACAGTCCCTACACTTCTATACAGTACCACCATTATATAACCATACAGTCAAAGACTGTCCCTACACTTCTATACAGTACCACCATTATATAACCATACAGTCAAAGACTGTCCCTACACTTCTATACAGTACCACCATTATATAACCATACAGTCAAAGACAGTCCCTACACTTCTATACAGTACCACCATTATATAACCATACAGTCAAAGACAGTCCCTACACCTCTATACAGTACCACCATTATATAACCATACAGTCAAAGACAGTCCCTACACTTCTATACAGTACCACCATTATATAATCATGCAGTCAAAGACTGTCCCTACACTTCTATACAGTACCACCATTATATAACCATACAGTCAAAGACTGTCCCTACACTTCTATACAGTACCACCATAATATAACCATACAGTCAAAGACAGTCCCTACACTTCTATACAGTACCACCATTATATAACCATACAGTCAAAGACTGTCCCTACACTTCTATACAGTACCACCATAATTTAACCATACAGTCAAAGACAGTCCCTACACCTCTATACAGTACCACCATTATATAACCATACAGTCCAAGACTGTCCCTATACCTCTATACAGTACCACCATAACATAACCATACAGTCCAAGACTGTCCCTATAGCTCTATACAGAACCACCACTACATAACCATGCAGTCCAAGACTCCCTACACCTCTATACAGTACCACCATTATATAACTATACAGTCCAAGACTGTCCCTACACCTCTATACAGTACCACCATTATATAACCATACAGACAAAGACTGTCCCTACACCTCTATACAGTACCACCATTATATAACCATACAGTCAAAGACAGTCCCTACACCTCAATACAGTACCACCATTATATAACCATACAGACAAAGACTGTCCCTACACCTCTATACAGTACCACCATTATATAACCATACAGTCAAAGACAGTCCCTACACCTCTATACAGTACCACCATTATATAACGATACAGTCAAAGACAGTCCCTACACTTCTATACAGTACCACCATTATATAACCATACAGTCAAAGAGTGTCCCTACACTTCTATACAGTACCACCATTATATAACCATACAGTCAAAGACTGTCCCTACACTTCTATACAGTACCACCATTATATAACCATACAGTCAAAGACAGTCCCTACACTTCTATACAGTACCACCATTATATAACCATACAGTCAAAGACTGTCCCTACACTTCTATACAGTACCACCATAATATAACCATACAGTCAAAGACAGTCCCTACACTTCTATACAGTACCACCATTATATAACCATACAGTCAAAGACTGTCCCTACACTTCTATACAGTACCACCATAATATAACCATACAGTCAAAGACAGTCCCTACACCTCTATACAGTACCACCATTATATAACCATACAGTCCAAGACTGTCCCTATACCTCTATACAGTACCACAATAATATAACCATACAGTCCAAGACTGTCCCTATAGCTCTATACAGAACCACCACTACATAACCATGCAGTCCAAGACTCCCTACACCTCTATACAGTACCACCATTATATAACTATACAGTCCAAGACTGTCCCTACACCTCTATACAGTACCACCATTATATAACCATACAGACAAAGACTGTCCCTACACCTCTATACAGTACCACCATTATATAACCATACAGTCAAAGACAGTCCCTACACCTCAATACAGTACCACCATTATATAACCATACAGACAAAGACTGTCCCTACACCTCTATACAGTACCACCATTATATAACCATACAGTCAAAGACAGTCCCTACACCTCTATACAGTACCACCATTATATAACGATACAGTCAAAGACAGTCCCTACACCTCTATACAGTACCACCATTATATAACGATACAGTCAAAGACAGTCCCTACACTTCTATACAGTACCACCATTATATAACCATACAGTCAAAGACTGTCCCTACACTTCTATACAGTACCACCATTATATAACCATACAGTCAAAGACTGTCCCTACACTTCTATACAGTACCACCATTATATAACCATACAGTCAAAGACAGTCCCTACACTTCTATACAGTACCACCATTATATAACCATACAGTCAAAGACAGTCCCTACACCTCTATACAGTACCACCATTATATAACCATACAGTCAAAGACAGTCCCTACACTTCTATACAGTACCACCATTATATAATCATGCAGTCAAAGACTGTCCCTACACTTCTATACAGTACCACCATTATATAACCATACAGTCAAAGACTGTCCCTACACTTCTATACAGTACCACCATAATATAACCATACAGTCAAAGACAGTCCCTACACTTCTATACAGTACCACCATTATATAACCATACAGTCAAAGACTGTCCCTACACTTCTATACAGTACCACCATAATTTAACCATACAGTCAAAGACAGTCCCTACACCTCTATACAGTACCACCATTATATAACCATACAGTCCAAGACTGTCCCTATACCTCTATACAGTACCACCATAACATAACCATACAGTCCAAGACTGTCCCTATAGCTCTATACAGAACCACCACTACATAACCATGCAGTCCAAGACTCCCTACACCTCTATACAGTACCACCATTATATAACTATACAGTCCAAGACTGTCCCTACACCTCTATACAGTACCACCATTATATAACCATACAGACAAAGACTGTCCCTACACCTCTATACAGTACCACCATTATATAACCATACAGTCAAAGACAGTCCCTACACCTCAATACAGTACCACCATTATATAACCATACAGACAAAGACTGTCCCTACACCTCTATACAGTACCACCATTATATAACCATACAGTCAAAGACAGTCCCTACACCTCTATACAGTACCACCATTATATAACGATACAGTCAAAGACAGTCCCTACACTTCTATACAGTACCACCATTATATAACCATACAGTCAAAGACTGTCCCTACACCTCTATACAGTACCAGCATTATATAACCATACAGTCCAAGACTGTCCCTATACCTCTATACAGAACCACCATTATATAACCATACAGTCCAAGACTGTCCCTATACCTCTATACAGTACCACCATTATATAACCATACAGACAAAGACTGTCCCTACACCTCTATACAGTACCACCATTATCTAACCATACAGTCAAAGACAGTCCCTACACCTCTATACAGTACCACCATTATATAACCATACAGTCAAAGACAGTCCCTACACCTCTATACAGTACCACCATTATATAACCATACAGTCAAAGACAGTCCCTACACTTCTATACAGTACCACCATTATATAATCATACAGTCAAAGACTGTCCCTACACTTCTATACAGTACCACCATTATATAACCATACAGTCAAAGACTGTCCCTACACTTCTATACAGTACCACCATAATATAACCATACAGTCAAAGACAGTCCCTACACTTCTATACAGTACCACCATTATATAACCATACAGTCAAAGACTGTCCCTACACTTCTATACAGTACCACCATAATATAACCATACAGTCAAAGACAGTCCCTACACCTCTATACAGTACCACCATTATATAACCATACAGTCCAAGACTGTCCCTATACCTCTATACAGTACCACAATAATATAACCATACAGTCCAAGACTGTCCCTATAGCTCTATACAGAACCACCACTACATAACCATGCAGTCCAAGACTCCCTACACCTCTATACAGTACCACCATTATATAACTATACAGTCCAAGACTGTCCCTACACCTCTATACAGTACCACCATTATATAACCATACAGACAAAGACTGTCCCTACACCTCTATACAGTACCACCATTATATAACCATACAGTCAAAGACAGTCCCTACACCTCAATACAGTACCACCATTATATAACCATACAGACAAAGACTGTCCCTACACCTCTATACAGTACCACCATTATATAACCATACAGTCAAAGACAGTCCCTACACCTCTATACAGTACCACCATTATATAACGATACAGTCAAAGACAGTCCCTACACCTCTATACAGTACCACCATTATATAACGATACAGTCAAAGACAGTCCCTACACTTCTATACAGTACCACCATTATATAACCATACAGTCAAAGACAGTCCCTACACTTCTATACAGTACCACCATTATATAACCATACAGTCAAAGACTGTCCCTACACTTCTATACAGTACCACCATTATATAACCATACAGTCAAAGACTGTCCCTACACTTCTATACAGTACCACCATTATATAACCATACAGTCCAAGACTGTCCCTATACCTCTATACAGTACCACCATAATATAACCATACAGTCCAAGACTGTCCCTATAGCTCTATACAGAACCACCACTACATAACCATGCAGTCCAAGACTCCCTACACCTCTATACAGTACCACCATTATATAACTATACAGTCCAAGACTGTCCCTACACCTCTATACAGTACCACCATTATATAACCATACAGACAAAGACTGTCCCTACACCTCTATACAGTACCACCATTATATAACCATACAGTCAAAGACAGTCCCTACACCTCTATACAGTACCACCATTATATAACCATACAGACAAAGACTGTCCCTACACCTCTATACAGTACCACCATTATATAACCATACAGTCAAAGACAGTCCCTACACTTCTATAAAGTACCACCATTATATAACCATACAGTCAAAGACTGTCCCTACACTTCTATACAGTACCACCATTATATACCCATACAGTCCAAGACTGTCCCTATACCTCTATACAGTACCACCATAATATAACGATACAGTCCAAGACTGTCCCTATAGCTCTATACAGAACCACCACTACATAACCATGCAGTCCAAGACTCCCTACACCTCTATACAGTACCACCATTATATAACTATACAGTCCAAGACTGTCCCTCCACCTCTATACAGTACCACCATTATATAACCATACAGTCCAAGACTGTCCCTACACCTCTATACAGTACCACCATTATATAACCATACAGTCAAAGACTGTCCCTACACCTCTATACAGTACCACCATTATATAACCATACAGTCCAAGACTGTCCCTATAGCTCTATACAGAACCACTACTACATAACCATGCAGTCCAAGACTCCCTCCACCTCTATACAGTACCACCATTATATAACTATACAGTCCAAGACTGTCCCTACACCTCTATACAGTACCACCATTATATAACCATACAGTCCAAGACTGTCCCTACACCTCTATACAGTACCACCATTATATAACCATACAGTCAAAGACTGTCCCTACACCTCTATACAGTACCACCATTATATAACCATACAGTCAAAGACTGTCCCTACACCTCTATACAGTACCACCATTATATAACCATACAGTCAAAGACTGTCCCTACACTTCTATACAGTACCACCATCATATAACCATACAGTCAAAGACTGTGGCTACACTTCTATACAGTACCACCATTATATAACCATACAGTCAAAGACTGTCCCTACACTTCTATACAGTACCACCATTATATAACCATACAGTCAAAGACAGTCCCTACACTTCTATACAGTACCACCATTATATAACCATACAGTCAAAGACTGTCCCTACACTTCTATACAGTACCACCATAATATAACCATACAGTCAAAGACAGTCCCTACACTTCTATACAGTACCACCATTATATAACCATACAGTCAAAGACTGTCCCTACACTTCTATACAGTACCACCATAATATAACCATACAGTCAAAGACAGTCCCTACACCTCTATACAGTACCACCATTATATAACCATACAGTCCAAGACTGTCCCTATACCTCTATACAGTACCACAATAATATAACCATACAGTCCAAGACTGTCCCTATAGCTCTATACAGAACCACCACTACATAACCATGCAGTCCAAGACTCCCTACACCTCTATACAGTACCACCATTATATAACTATACAGTCCAAGACTGTCCCTACACCTCTATACAGTACCACCATTATATAACCATACAGACAAAGACTGTCCCTACACCTCTATACAGTACCACCATTATATAACCATACAGTCAAAGACAGTCCCTACACCTCAATACAGTACCACCATTATATAACCATACAGACAAAGACTGTCCCTACACCTCTATACAGTACCACCATTATATAACCATACAGTCAAAGACAGTCCCTACACCTCTATACAGTACCACCATTATATAACGATACAGTCAAAGACAGTCCCTACACCTCTATACAGTACCACCATTATATAACGATACAGTCAAAGACAGTCCCTACACTTCTATACAGTACCACCATTATATAACCATACAGTCAAAGACTGTCCCTACACTTCTATACAGTACCACCATTATATAACCATACAGTCAAAGACTGTCCCTACACTTCTATACAGTACCACCATTATATAACCATACAGTCAAAGACAGTCCCTACACTTCTATACAGTACCACCATTATATAACCATACAGTCAAAGACAGTCCCTACACCTCTATACAGTACCACCATTATATAACCATACAGTCAAAGACAGTCCCTACACTTCTATACAGTACCACCATTATATAATCATACAGTCAAAGACTGTCCCTACACTTCTATACAGTACCACCATTATATAACCATACAGTCAAAGACTGTCCCTACACTTCTATACAGTACCACCATAATATAACCATACAGTCAAAGACAGTCCCTACACTTCTATACAGTACCACCATTATATAACCATACAGTCAAAGACTGTCCTTACACTTCTATACAGTACCACCATAATTTAACCATACAGTCAAAGACAGTCCCTACACCTCTATACAGTACCACCATTATATAACCATACAGTCCAAGACTGTCCCTATACCTCTATACAGTACCACCATAACATAACCATACAGTCCAAGACTGTCCCTATAGCTCTATACAGAACCACCACTACATAACCATGCAGTCCAAGACTCCCTACACCTCTATACAGTACCACCATTATATAACTATACAGTCCAAGACTGTCCCTACACCTCTATACAGTACCACCATTATATAACCATACAGACAAAGACTGTCCCTACACCTCTATACAGTACCACCATTATATAACCATACAGTCAAAGACAGTCCCTACACCTCAATACAGTACCACCATTATATAACCATACAGACAAAGACTGTCCCTACACCTCTATACAGTACCACCATTATATAACCATACAGTCAAAGACAGTCCCTACACCTCTATACAGTACCACCATTATATAACGATACAGTCAAAGACAGTCCCTACACTTCTATACAGTACCACCATTATATAACCATACAGTCAAAGACTGTCCCTACACTTCTATACAGTACCACCATTATATAACCATACAGTCAAAGACTGTCCCTACACTTCTATACAGTACCACCATTATATAACCATACAGTCAAAGACAGTCCCTACACTTCTATACAGTACCACCATTATATAACCATACAGTCAAAGACTGTCCCTACACTTCTATACAGTACCACCATTATATAACCATACAGTCCAAGACTGTCCCTATACCTCTATACAGTACCACCATAATATAACCATACAGTCCAAGACTGTCCCTATAGCTCTATACAGAACCACCACTACATAACCATGCAGTCCAAGACTCCCTACACCTCTATACAGTACCACCATTATATAACTATACAGTCCAAGACTGTCCCTACACCTCTATACAGTACCACCATTATATAACCATACAGACAAAGACTGTCCCTACACCTCTATACAGTACCACCATTATATAACCATACAGTCAAAGACAGTCCCTACACCTCTATACAGTACCACCATTATATAACCATACAGACAAAGACTGTCCCTACACCTCTATACAGTACCACCATTATATAACCATACAGTCAAAGACAGTCCCTACACTTCTATAAAGTACCACCATTATATAACCATACAGTCAAAGACTGTCCCTACACTTCTATACAGTACCACCATTATATACCCATACAGTCCAAGACTGTCCCTATACCTCTATACAGTACCACCATAATATAACGATACAGTCCAAGACTGTCCCTATAGCTCTATACAGAACCACCACTACATAACCATGCAGTCCAAGACTCCCTACACCTCTATACAGTACCACCATTATATAACTATACAGTCCAAGACTGTCCCTCCACCTCTATACAGTACCACCATTATATAACCATACAGTCCAAGACTGTCCCTACACCTCTATACAGTACCACCATTATATAACCATACAGTCAAAGACTGTCCCTACACCTCTATACAGTACCACCATTATATAACCATACAGTCCAAGACTGTCCCTATAGCTCTATACAGAACCACTACTACATAACCATGCAGTCCAAGACTCCCTCCACCTCTATATAGTACCACCATTATATAACCATACAGTCAAAGACTGTCCCTACACTTCTATACAGTACCACCATCATATAACCATACAGTCAAAGACTGTCCCTACACTTCTATACAGTACCACCATTATATAACCATACAGTCAAAGACTGTCCCTACACTTCTATACAGTACCACCATTATATAACCATACAGTCAAAGACAGTCCCTACACTTCTATACAGTACCACCATTATATAACCATACAGTCAAAGACTGTCCCTACACTTCTATACAGTACCACCATTATATAACCATACAGTCCAAGACTGTCCCTATACCTCTATACAGTACCACCATAATATAACCATACAGTCCAAGACTGTCCCTATAGCTCTATACAGAACCACCACTACATAACCATGCAGTCCAAGACTCCCTACACCTCAATACAGTACCACCATTATATAACTATACAGTCCAAGACTGTCCCTACACCTCTATACAGTACCACCATTATATAACCATACAGACAAAGACTGTCCCTACACCTCTATACAGTACCACCATTATATAACCATACAGTCAAAGACAGTCCCTACACCTCTATACAGTACCACCATTATATAACCATACAGACAAAGACTGTCCCTACACCTCTATACAGTACCACCATTATATAACCATACAGGCAAAGACAGTCCCTACACTTCTATAAAGTACCACCATTATATAACCATACAGTCAAAGACTGTCCCTACACTTCTATACAGTACCACCATTATATACCCATACAGTCCAAGACTGTCCCTATACCTCTATACAGTACCACCATAATATAACGATACAGTCCAAGACTGTCCCTATAGCTCTATACAGAACCACCACTACATAACCATGCAGTCCAAGACTCCCTACACCTCTATACAGTACCACCATTATATAACTATACAGTCCAAGACTGTCCCTCCACCTCTATACAGTACCACCATTATATAACCATACAGTCCAAGACTGTCCCTACACCTCTATACAGTACCACCATTATATAACCATACAGTCAAAGACTGTCCCTACACCTCTATACAGTACCACCATTATATAACCATACAGTCCAAGACTGTCCCTATAGCTCTATACAGAACCACTACTACATAACCATGCAGTCCAAGACTCCCTCCACCTCTATACAGTACCACCATTATATAACTATACAGTCCAAGACTGTCCCTACACCTCTATACAGTACCACCATTATATAACCATACAGTCCAAGACTGTCCCTACACCTCTATACAGTACCACCATTATATAACCATACAGTCAAAGACTGTCCCTACACCTCTATACAGTACCACCATTATATAACCATACAGTCAAAGACTGTCCCTACACCTCTATACAGTACCACCATTATATAACCATACAGTCAAAGACTGTCCCTACACTTCTATACAGTACCACCATCATATAACCATACAGTCAAAGACTGTCCCTACACTTCTATACAGTACCACCATTATATAACCATACAGTCAAAGACTGTCCCTACACTTCTATACAGTACCACCATTATATAACCATACAGTCAAAGACAGTCCCTACACTTCTATACAGTACCACCATTATATAACCATACAGTCAAAGACTGTCCCTACACTTCTATACAGTACCACCATAATATAACCATACAGTCAAAGACAGTCCCTACACTTCTATACAGTACCACCATTATATAACCATACAGTCAAAGACTGTCCCTACACTTCTATACAGTACCACCATAATATAACCATACAGTCAAAGACAGTCCCTACACCTCTATACAGTACCACCATTATATAACCATACAGTCCAAGACTGTCCCTATACCTCTATACAGTACCACAATAATATAACCATACAGTCCAAGACTGTCCCTATAGCTCTATACAGAACCACCACTACATAACCATGCAGTCCAAGACTCCCTACACCTCTATACAGTACCACCATTATATAACTATACAGTCCAAGACTGTCCCTACACCTCTATACAGTACCACCATTATATAACCATACAGACAAAGACTGTCCCTACACCTCTATACAGTACCACCATTATATAACCATACAGTCAAAGACAGTCCCTACACCTCAATACAGTACCACCATTATATAACCATACAGACAAAGACTGTCCCTACACCTCTATACAGTACCACCATTATATAACCATACAGTCAAAGACAGTCCCTACACCTCTATACAGTACCACCATTATATAACGATACAGTCAAAGACAGTCCCTACACCTCTATACAGTACCACCATTATATAACGATACAGTCAAAGACAGTCCCTACACTTCTATACAGTACCACCATTATATAACCATACAGTCAAAGACTGTCCCTACACTTCTATACAGTACCACCATTATATAACCATACAGTCAAAGACTGTCCCTACACTTCTATACAGTACCACCATTATATAACCATACAGTCAAAGACAGTCCCTACACTTCTATACAGTACCACCATTATATAACCATACAGTCAAAGACAGTCCCTACACCTCTATACAGTACCACCATTATATAACCATACAGTCAAAGACAGTCCCTACACTTCTATACAGTACCACCATTATATAATCATGCAGTCAAAGACTGTCCCTACACTTCTATACAGTACCACCATTATATAACCATACAGTCAAAGACTGTCCCTACACTTCTATACAGTACCACCATAATATAACCATACAGTCAAAGACAGTCCCTACACTTCTATACAGTACCACCATTATATAACCATACAGTCAAAGACTGTCCCTACACTTCTATACAGTACCACCATAATTTAACCATACAGTCAAAGACAGTCCCTACACCTCTATACAGTACCACCATTATATAACCATACAGTCCAAGACTGTCCCTATACCTCTATACAGTACCACCATAACATAACCATACAGTCCAAGACTGTCCCTATAGCTCTATACAGAACCACCACTACATAACCATGCAGTCCAAGACTCCCTACACCTCTATACAGTACCACCATTATATAACTATACAGTCCAAGACTGTCCCTACACCTCTATACAGTACCACCATTATATAACCATACAGACAAAGACTGTCCCTACACCTCTATACAGTACCACCATTATATAACCATACAGTCAAAGACAGTCCCTACACCTCAATACAGTACCACCATTATATAACCATACAGACAAAGACTGTCCCTACACCTCTATACAGTACCACCATTATATAACCATACAGTCAAAGACAGTCCCTACACCTCTATACAGTACCACCATTATATAACGATACAGTCAAAGACAGTCCCTACACTTCTATACAGTACCACCATTATATAACCATACAGTCAAAGAGTGTCCCTACACTTCTATACAGTACCACCATTATATAACCATACAGTCAAAGACTGTCCCTACACTTCTATACAGTACCACCATTATATAACCATACAGTCAAAGACAGTCCCTACACTTCTATACAGTACCACCATTATATAACCATACAGTCAAAGACTGTCCCTACACTTCTATACAGTACCACCATAATATAACCATACAGTCAAAGACAGTCCCTACACTTCTATACAGTACCACCATTATATAACCATACAGTCAAAGACTGTCCCTACACTTCTATACAGTACCACCATAATATAACCATACAGTCAAAGACAGTCCCTACACCTCTATACAGTACCACCATTATATAACCATACAGTCCAAGACTGTCCCTATACCTCTATACAGTACCACAATAATATAACCATACAGTCCAAGACTGTCCCTATAGCTCTATACAGAACCACCACTACATAACCATGCAGTCCAAGACTCCCTACACCTCTATACAGTACCACCATTATATAACTATACAGTCCAAGACTGTCCCTACACCTCTATACAGTACCACCATTATATAACCATACAGACAAAGACTGTCCCTACACCTCTATACAGTACCACCATTATATAACCATACAGTCAAAGACAGTCCCTACACCTCAATACAGTACCACCATTATATAACCATACAGACAAAGACTGTCCCTACACCTCTATACAGTACCACCATTATATAACCATACAGTCAAAGACAGTCCCTACACCTCTATACAGTACCACCATTATATAACGATACAGTCAAAGACAGTCCCTACACCTCTATACAGTACCACCATTATATAACGATACAGTCAAAGACAGTCCCTACACTTCTATACAGTACCACCATTATATAACCATACAGTCAAAGACTGTCCCTACACTTCTATACAGTACCACCATTATATAACCATACAGTCAAAGACTGTCCCTACACTTCTATACAGTACCACCATTATATAACCATACAGTCAAAGACAGTCCCTACACTTCTATACAGTACCACCATTATATAACCATACAGTCAAAGACAGTCCCTACACCTCTATACAGTACCACCATTATATAACCATACAGTCAAAGACAGTCCCTACACTTCTATACAGTACCACCATTATATAATCATGCAGTCAAAGACTGTCCCTACACTTCTATACAGTACCACCATTATATAACCATACAGTCAAAGACTGTCCCTACACTTCTATACAGTACCACCATAATATAACCATACAGTCAAAGACAGTCCCTACACTTCTATACAGTACCACCATTATATAACCATACAGTCAAAGACTGTCCCTACACTTCTATACAGTACCACCATAATTTAACCATACAGTCAAAGACAGTCCCTACACCTCTATACAGTACCACCATTATATAACCATACAGTCCAAGACTGTCCCTATACCTCTATACAGTACCACCATAACATAACCATACAGTCCAAGACTGTCCCTATAGCTCTATACAGAACCACCACTACATAACCATGCAGTCCAAGACTCCCTACACCTCTATACAGTACCACCATTATATAACTATACAGTCCAAGACTGTCCCTACACCTCTATACAGTACCACCATTATATAACCATACAGACAAAGACTGTCCCTACACCTCTATACAGTACCACCATTATATAACCATACAGTCAAAGACAGTCCCTACACCTCAATACAGTACCACCATTATATAACCATACAGACAAAGACTGTCCCTACACCTCTATACAGTACCACCATTATATAACCATACAGTCAAAGACAGTCCCTACACCTCTATACAGTACCACCATTATATAACGATACAGTCAAAGACAGTCCCTACACTTCTATACAGTACCACCATTATATAACCATACAGTCAAAGACTGTCCCTACACTTCTATACAGTACCACCATTATATAACCATACAGTCAAAGACTGTCCCTACACTTCTATACAGTACCACCATTATATAACCATACAGTCAAAGACAGTCCCTACACTTCTATACAGTACCACCATTATATAACCATACAGTCAAAGACTGTCCCTACACTTCTATACAGTACCACCATTATATAACCATACAGTCCAAGACTGTCCCTATACCTCTATACAGTACCACCATAATATAACCATACAGTCCAAGACTGTCCCTATAGCTCTATACAGAACCACCACTACATAACCATGCAGTCCAAGACTCCCTACACCTCTATACAGTACCACCATTATATAACTATACAGTCCAAGACTGTCCCTACACCTCTATACAGTACCACCATTATATAACCATACAGACAAAGACTGTCCCTACACCTCTATACAGTACCACCATTATATAACCATACAGTCAAAGACAGTCCCTACACCTCTATACAGTACCACCATTATATAACCATACAGACAAAGACTGTCCCTACACCTCTATACAGTACCACCATTATATAACCATACAGTCAAAGACAGTCCCTACACTTCTATAAAGTACCACCATTATATAACCATACAGTCAAAGACTGTCCCTACACTTCTATACAGTACCACCATTATATACCCATACAGTCCAAGACTGTCCCTATACCTCTATACAGTACCACCATAATATAACGATACAGTCCAAGACTGTCCCTATAGCTCTATACAGAACCACCACTACATAACCATGCAGTCCAAGACTCCCTACACCTCTATACAGTACCACCATTATATAACTATACAGTCCAAGACTGTCCCTCCACCTCTATACAGTACCACCATTATATAACCATACAGTCCAAGACTGTCCCTACACCTCTATACAGTACCACCATTATATAACCATACAGTCAAAGACTGTCCCTACACCTCTATACAGTACCACCATTATATAACCATACAGTCCAAGACTGTCCCTATAGCTCTATACAGAACCACTACTACATAACCATGCAGTCCAAGACTCCCTCCACCTCTATATAGTACCACCATTATATAACCATACAGTCAAAGACTGTCCCTACACTTCTATACAGTACCACCATCATATAACCATACAGTCAAAGACTGTCCCTACACTTCTATACAGTACCACCATTATATAACCATACAGTCAAAGACTGTCCCTACACTTCTATACAGTACCACCATTATATAACCATACAGTCAAAGACAGTCCCTACACTTCTATACAGTACCACCATTATATAACCATACAGTCAAAGACGGTCCCTACACTTCTATACAGTACCACCATTATATAACCATACAGTCCAAGACTGTCCCTATACCTCTATACAGTACCACCATAATATAACCATACAGTCCAAGACTGTCCCTATAGCTCTATACAGAACCACCACTACATAACCATGCAGTCCAAGACTCCCTACACCTCTATACAGTACCACCATTATATAACTATACAGTCCAAGACTGTCCCTACACCTCTATACAGTACCACCATTATATAACCATACAGTCCAAGACTGTCCCTACACCTCTATACAGTACCACCATTATATAACCATACAGTCAAAAACTGTCCCTACACCTCTATACAGTACCACCATTATATAACCATACAGTCAAAGACTGTCCCTACA
This sequence comes from Eleutherodactylus coqui, assembly GCF_035609145.1. Lineage (NCBI taxonomy): Eukaryota > Metazoa > Chordata > Amphibia > Anura > Eleutherodactylidae > Eleutherodactylus > Eleutherodactylus coqui. The sequence continues at coordinate 345,575,886 of NC_089837.1, forward strand.
CCTCTATACAGTACCACCATTATATAACCATACAGTCAAAGACTGTCCCTACACTTCTATACAGTACCACCATTATATAACCATACAGTCCAAGACTGTCCCTATACCTCTATACAGTACCACCATAATATAACCATACAGTCCAAGACTGTCCCTATAGCTCTATACAGAACCACCACTACATAACCATGCAGTCCAAGACTCCCTACACCTATATACAGAACTGCCATTATATAACCATACAGCCCAAGACTGTCCCAACACCTCTATACAGTACCACTATTATATAACTATTAGAGATGAGCGAACGTACTCGTCCGAGCTTTATACTCGTTCGAGTATTAGCGTGTTCGAGATGCTCGTTACTCGTAACGAGTACCACGCGATGTTCGAGTTACTTTCACTTTCATCTCTGAGACGTTAGCGCGCTTTTCTGGCCAATTGAAAGACAGAGAAGGCATTACAACTTCCCCCTGCGACGTTCAAGCCCTATACCACCCCCCTGCTGTGAGTGGCTGGGGAGATCAGGTGTCACCCGAGTATAAAAATCGGCCCCTCCCGCGGCTCGCCTCAGATGCGTTGTGAGATAGCTGAGGGACAGTGCTATAGTCTTGGGGCTGCTGTAGGGAGAGCGTTAGGAGTTAGTGTAGGCTTCAAGAACCCCAACGGTCCTTCTTAGGGCCACATCTAACAGTGTGCAGTAGTGTGGAGGCTGCTTTTAGCAGTGTTGCACTTTTTTTTTTTTTTGGTATATCGGCCGTGCAGAGCATTGCGCCCTGCAGTAATACTACAGGGATAGAATTGTGTAGGGAGGGCCAGAAGATATATATTATTGATTGAATATACGCAGTGGTCCTTTAGAAAAAAATATTTGAAAAAAAACTATTTGGCCTGCCTGTCACTCTGCTCAGTGTTCTGGGTCTGTGTCTGCTGGGGGTAGTAGTTCTCAAAATAAATACGCAGCCAGCTAAGTGTTACAGCAGGCTTGCGCCAAATTATTTCCTGGCTCTGAAATCACCGCTCTGTTGCACTTAATAACAGTGCAACATTGCAGTTCCGTCACACACATCAGGGACAGAATTGTGTAGGCAGGGCCAGAAGACATATATAGATTGAATATACGCAGTGGTCCTTTTGAAAAAAATATTTGAAAAAAAACTATTTGGCCTGCCTGTCACTCTGCTCAGTGTTCTGGGTCTGTGTCTGCTGGGGGTAGTAGTTCTCCAAATAAATACGCAGCCAGCTAAGTGTTACAGCAGGCTTGCGCAAAATTATTTCCTGGCGTTCCGTAAGCGAACTCAGCCTACAACCACAGGCCAATAAGCGGCACATTAAATTACAGTGTTGTGTTTCTGCATTCCTAGTAATACAGCATGCTGAGGGGTAGGGGTAGGCCTAGAGGACGTGGGCGCGGCCCGAGGACGCGGAGGCCCTAGTCCGGTTGTGGGCACAGGCCGAGCTCCTGATCCAGGTGTATCGCAGCCGACTGCTGCGGGATTAGGAGAGAGGCACGTTTCTGGCGTCCCCACATTCATAGCACATTTAATGGGTCCACGCGGTAGACCCTTATTAGAAAATGAGCAGTGTGAGCAGGTCCTGTCATGGATGGCAGAAAGTGCTTCCAGCAACCTATCGTCCACCCAGAGTTCTGCGCCGTCCACTGCTGCAACTCAGAATCCTCTGGCTGCTGCTCCTCCTTCCTCCCAGCCTCCTCACTCCATGAAAATGAGACATTCTGAGGAGCGGGCAGACTCCCAGGAACTGTTCTCGGGCCCCTGCTCAGATTGGGCAGCAATGGTTCCTCTCCCACCAGAGGAGTTTATCGTGACTGATGCCCAACCATTGCAAAGTTCCCGGGGTCCGGGGGATGAGGCAGGGGACTTCCGGCAACTGACTCAAGACCTTTCAGTGGGTGAGGAGGCCGATGACGATGAGACACAGTTGTCTATCAGTGAGGTAGTAGTAAGGGCATTAAGTCCGAGGGAGGAGCGCACCGAGGATTCTGAGAAAGAGCAACAGAACGATGAGGTGACTGACCCCACCTGGTTTGCTATGCCTACTGAGGACAGGTCTTCAGAGGGGGAGGCAAGGGCAGCAGCAGGGCAGGTTGCAAGAGGCAGTGCGGTGGCCAGGGGTAGAGGCAGGGCCAGACCGAATAATCCAACAACTGTTTCCCAAAGCGCCCCCTCGCGCCATGCCACCCTGCAGAGGCCGAGGTGCTCAAAGGTCTGGCAGTTTTTCACTGAGAGTGCAGACGACCGACGAACAGTGGTGTGCAACCTTTGTCGCGCCAAGATCAGCCGGGGAGCCACCACCAGCATGCGCAGACATATGATGGCCAAGCACCCCACAAGGTGGGACGAAGGTCGTTCACCGCCTCCGGTTTGCACCGCTGCCTCTTCCCCTGTGCCCCAACCTGCCACTGAGATCCAACCCCGCTCTGAGGACACAGGCACTACCGTCTCCTGGCCTGCACCCACACCCTCACCTCCGCTGTCCTCGGCCCCATCCACCAATGTCTCTCAGCGCACCGTCCAGCCGTCGCTAGCGCAAGTGTTTGAGCGCAAGCGCAAGTACGCCGCCACGCACCCGCACGCTCAAGCGTTAAACGTGCACATAGCAAAATTTATCAGCCTGGAGATGCTGCCGTATAGGGTTGTGGAAACGGAGTTCTTCAAAAGCATGATGGCGGCGGCGGCCCCGCGCTACTCAGTTCCCAGTCGCCACTACTTTTCCCGATGTGGCGTCCCAGCCCTGCACGACCACGTCTCCCGCAGCATTGTACGCGCCCTCACCAACGCGGTTACTGCCAAGGTCCACTTAACAACGGACACGTGGACAAGCACAGGCAGGCAGGGCCACTATATCTCCCTGATGGCACATTGGGTGAATTTAGTGGAGGCTGGGACAGAGTCAGAGCCTGGGACCGCTCACGTCCTACCCACCCCCAGAATTGCGGGCCACAGCTCGGTGGTGGTATCTGCGGCAGTGTATGCTTCCTCCACTAAACCACCCTCCTCCTCCGCAACCTCTGTCTCGCAATCAAGATGTGTCAGCAGCAGCACGTCGCCAGCAGTCGGTGTCGCGCGGCGTGGCAGCACAGCGGTGGGCAAGCGTCAGCAGGCTGTGCTGAAACTACTCAGCTTAGGAGATAAGAGGCACACGGCCCACGACTGCTGCAGGGTCTGACAGAGCAGACCGACCGCTGGCTTGCGCCGCTGAGCCTCCAACCGGGCATGGTCGTGTGTGACAACGGCTGTAACCTGGTGGCGGCTCTGCAGCTCGGCAGCCTCACGCACGTGCCAGGCCTGGCCCACATCTTTAATTTGGTGGTTCAGCGCTTTCTGAAAAGCTACCCTCGCTTGTCAGACCTGCTCGGAAAGGCGCGCCGGCTCTGCACACATTTCCGCAAGTCCCACACGGACGCTGCCACCCTGCGCACCCTGCAACATCGGTTTAATCTGCCAGTGCACCGACTGCTGTGCGACGTGCCCACACGGTGGAACTCTACGCTCCACATGTTGGCCAGGCTCTATGAGCAGCGTAGAGCTATAGTGGAATACCAACTCCAACATGGGCGGCGCAGTGGGAGTCAGCCTCCTCAATTATTTTCAGAAGAGTGGGCCTGGTTGGCAGACATCTGCCAGGTCCTTGGAAACTTTGAGGAGTCTACCCAGGTGGTGAGTGGCGATGCTGCAATCATTAGCGTCACCATTCCTCTGCTATGCCTCTTGAGAAGTTCCCTGCAAAGCATAAAGGCAGACGCTTTGCACTCGGAAACAGAGCCGGGGGAAGACAGTATGTCGCTGGATAGTCAGAGCACCCTCCTGTCTATATCTCAGCGCGGTGAGGAGGAGGAGGAAGATGAGGAGGAGGGGGAAGACACAGCTTGGCCCACTGGTGAGGGTAGACATGCTGCTGGCCTGTCATCCTTTCAGCGTGTATGGCCTGAGGAGGATGAGGAGGAGGAGGAGGATCCTGAAAGTGATCTTCCTAGTGAGGACAGCCATGTGTTGCGTACAGGTACCCTGGCACACATGGCTGACTTCATGTTAGGATGCCTTTCTCGTGACCCTCGCGTTACACGCATTCTGGCCACTACGGATTACTGGGTGTACACACTGTTCGACCCACGGTATAAGGAGAACCTTTCCACTCTCATACCCGAAGAGGAAAGGGGTTCGAGAGTGTTGCTATACCACAGGACCCTGGCAGACAAACTGATGGTGAAATTCCCATAAGACAGCGGTAGTGGCCGAAGGCGCAGTTCCGAGGGCCAGGTAGCAGGGGAGGCGCAGAGATCAGGCAGGATGTACAGCACAGGCAGGCCAACACTCTTAAAGGCCCTTGACAGCTTTATGGCTCCCCAGCAAGACTGTGTCACCGCTCCCCAGTCACGGCTGAGTCGGCGGGAGCACTGTAAAAGGATGGTGAGCGAGTACGTAGCCGATCGCACGACCGTCCTCCGTGACGCCTCTGCCCCCTACAACTACTGGGTGTCGAAGCTGGACACGTGGCCTGAACTCGCGCTGTATGCCCTGGAGGTGCTTGCTTGTCCTGCGGCTAGCGTCTTGTCAGAGAGGGTGTTTAGTGCGGCTGGGGGAATCATCACGGATAAGCGTACCCGCCTGTCAACCGACAGTGCCGACAGGCTTACACTCATCAAGATGAACAAAGCCTGGATTTCACCAGACTTCTCTTCTCCACCAGCGGACAGCAGCGATACCTAAACAATACGTAGGCTGCACCCGCGGATGGAAGCATCGTTCTGTATCCCCATCAAAAACGGGGACCTTTTCGCTTCATCAATCTGTGTATAATATTCCTCCTCCTCCTCCTGCTCCTCCTCCTGAAACCTCACATAATCACGCCGAACGGGCAATTTTTCTTAGGCCCACAAGGCTCAGTCATATAATTTTTCTAAACAATTTTTATACGTTTTAATGCTCATTAAAGCGTTGAAACTTTCACCTCCAACAATTTTTATTTTAACTGGGCTACCTCCTGGCCTAGTTACCAATTAAGCCACATTAACCAAAGCGATTAATGGGTTTCACCTGCCCTCTTGGTTGGCCATGGCCAATTTTTCTGATGTACATTAGTACTGTTGATACAGCAATTTTTGTGGGCCCTCGCCTACAGTGTAATCAAATGAATTTTTAGCCCACCTGCATTACAGCTGACGTTACATCCGCTGTGTTGGGCAATGCAATGGGATATTTTTATGTACCGCCGGTGGCTTCCTGGCACCCACCCATGCTGTGGGTCCACAGGGAGTTCTAAATGCATCTGTTTCCACTTCTAAAGAACCCCAGTCTGACTGGGGCATGCAGTGTGGTCCGAAGCCCACCTGCATTAAGCACGACATTACTACCTCAGCTGTGATGGGCACTGCAATGGGATACATTTATGTACAGCGGGTGGGTTCCAGGGAGCCACCCATGCTGTGGGTGCACACGGAATTCCCATTGCGGAGTTGTACCTGCCTGTGACTATTTATAAAAAAACGCGGTCTGACTGGGGCGTGCAGACACCTTGACAGAATGAATAGTGTGTGGCACATAGGTTCCCCATTGCTATGCCCACGTGTGCAGCTCCAGATGGAGGTGGCACAGGATTGGATTTCTCATTGCTTCTGTACAGCATTGTGGGCTATCGCCCCGCCCCTTTTAAAGAGGGTCGCTGCCTAGCTGTGCCAACCCTCTGCAGTGTGTGCCTGCTTTTCCTGTGGCAGACGCACTTATAAATAGACATGAGGGTGGCGTGGCATGAGGGCAGCTGAAGGCTGGGCAGGGACAGTTTGGTGTGCGCTGTGGACACTGGGTCGTGGGGGGGGGGGGGGAATTGGCAGCATGTAACCCAGGAGAAGTGGCAGTGGAGTGTCATGCAGGCAGTGATTGTGCTTTGTTGGAGGTAGTGTGGTGCTTAGCTAAGGTATGCATTGCTAATGAGGGCTTTTCAGAAGTAAAAATTGTTGGGAGGGGGGGGGGCACTCTTGCCGCTATTGTGGCTTAATAGTGGGACCTGGGAACTTGAGATGCAGCCCAACATGTAGTCCCTCGCCTGCCCTATCCGTTTCTGTGTCGTTCCCATCACTTTCTTGAATTGCCCCGATTTTCACAAATGAAAACCTTAGCGAGCATTGGCGATATACAAAAATGCTCGAGTCGCCCATTGACTTCAATGGGGTTCGTTACTCGAAACAAACCCTCGAGCATTGCGAAAAATTCGTCTCGAGTAACGAGCACCCGAGCATTTTGGTGCTCGCTCATCTCTAATAACTATATAGTCCAAGACTCCCTAAACCTCTATAAAATACTGACATTATATAACCATACAGCTCAAGACTGTCCCTACACCTCTATACAGTACCACCATTATATATCTATACAGTTCAAGACTCCCTACACCTCAATACAGTACCGCCATTATTTAGCTATATAGCCAAAGACTGTCCCTACACCTCTATACAGTACCACCATTATATAGCTATACAGTTCAAGACTCCCTACACCTCTATACATTACTGCCATTATATAACCATACAGCCCAAGACTCTCCCAACACCTCTATACAGTACCACCATTATATAACCATACAGTCCAAGACTGTCCCTACACCTCTATACAGTACCGCCATTATATAACCATACAGTCCAAGACTGTCCCTACACCTCTATACAGTATCACCATTATATAACCCCACAGCCCAAGACTGTCCCTACACTTCTATACAGTACCACTATTATATAAACACACAGTTCAAGCCTGTCCATGCACCTCTATACAGTACCACCATTCTATAACCATACAGTCAACGACTATCCTTACACCTCTATTCAGTACCGTCATAACATAACCACACAGTCCAAGACTGTCCCTACACCTCTATACAGTACCGCCACTATATAACCACAGAGTCCAAGACTGTCCCTACACATCTATGGAGTACCATTATTATATAGCCATACAGTCCAAGGCTGTCCCAACACCTCTATACAGTACCACCATTATATAACCATACAGTCCAAGACTGTCCCTACACCTCTATACAGTACCGCCATTATATAACCATACAGTCCAAGACTGTCCCTACACCTCTATACAGAACCACCATTATATAACCATACAGTCCAAGACTCCCTACACCTCTATACAGTATCGTCATTTTATAACCACACAGTCCAAGACTGTCCCGGTATTAGTGTACCTTGACGCCACCAGAAACTAGGGGTTTGACAGGGAGAACGCCCCTCTCACACCCCTAGCTCCCAATTAGCTCAAGGCTACAAGGTCCTAGCAGCACACTGTGTTTAGTTTTCTGCATGCAGTGCTGCCTTAGGGTGAGGATTGCTTTTCCACTTAGCCTTACTTTCTAAGCACTAAAGAAAGTAATGCCAACCAGAAAAGTAACCCTCACTGTAAGGCAGGACGGCGGGTCGAAAAACCATGCACACGCAGCAGTAAGGAGTCCCAGAACCAGCCTGTCGGTTTCCTCCTTGCTGCCTGCAGAGTGGATGCCAGCGCCTGTCAAACCGCATTTTCCCGCTGCAGTGTCCCATTCCTCCTCTGCTGCTGGACACTGCGACGGCCACCTCCCACACTGTCCCCCGACACTTCCCCCCGACGCTGTGGCCTCCGTACTGCCGCCCAATATCTTACAGTGACATCGGGGAAGAGGGGGCCCGCCTTGTGTGCCAGCACTGGGGAACAGTCTTGCACCTGGGGCTGCGTGCCTACTACCGATGTATCATGCTCACAGTAAGCCTTGAATTTTCCTATTTTGGTAAGTGGGCTGCCAGGACCTGCAGCCCACGCCGCTGTGCAGCCAATCAGCGTCAGGGGGCATCACCCCCTGTCAATCTTGACTCCACCAGAACTTCCTGGTGGCGTCAAGATACACTAATTCCGACCATACAGTCCAAGACTGTGCTTACACCTCTACACAGTACTGCCATTATATGACCATACAGTCCAAGACTGTCCCTACACCTCTACACAGTACCGCCAATATATAACTATACAGTCTAAGACTGCCCCTACACATCTATACAGTACCACTATTATATAGCCATACAGTCCAAGACTGTCCCTACACCTCTATACAGTACCGCCATTATATAATTATACAGTTCAAGACTGTCCCTAGACATCTATACAGAACCACAATTTTATTGCCACAAAGTTGAAGACTGTCCCTACACCTCTATACAATATCGCCATTATATAACCACACAGTCCAAGACTGTCCCTACACCTCTATACAGTATCACCATTATATAACCCCACAGCCCAAGACTGTCCCTACACTTCTATACAGTACCACTATTATATAAACACACAGTTCAAGCCTGTCCCTGCACCTCTATACAGTACCACCATTCTATAACCATACAGTCAACGACTATCCTTACACCTCTATTCAGTACCGTCATAATATAACCACACAGTCCAAGACTGTCCCTACACCTCTATATAGTACCGCCACTATATAATCACAGAGTCCAAGACTGTCCCTACACATCTATGGAGTACCATTATTATAAAGCCACACAGTCCAAGACTGTCCCTACACCTCTATACAGTACCGCCATTATATAACTATACAGTCCAAGACTGTCCCTACACCTCTATACAGTACCACCATTTTATAACTATACAGTCCAAGACTGTCCCTACACCTCTATACAGAACCACCATTATATAACCATACAGTCCAAGACTCCCTACACCTCTATACAGTAGTTACATTATATAACCATACAGCCCAAGACTGTCCCTACACCCCCATACAGAACCACCATTATATAACTATACAGTCCAAGACTCCCTAAACCTCTATAAAATACTGCCATTATATAACCATACAGCTCAAGACTGTCCCTACACCTCTATACAGTACCACCATTATATAGCTATACAGTCCAAGACTCCCTTCACCTCTATACAGTACTGCCATTATATAGCTATATAGCCAAAGACTGTCCCTACACCTCTATACAGAACCACCATTATATAGCTATACAGTCCAAGACTCCCTACACCTCTATTCAGTACTGCCATTATATAACCATACAGTCCAAGAATGTCCCTACACCTCTCTACAGTATTGCCATTTTATAACCACACAGTCCAAGACTGTCCCAGTATAAGTGTACCTTGACGCCACCAGAAACTAGGGGTTTGAAAGGGAGAACGCCCCTCTCACACCCCTAGCTCCCAATTAGCTCAAGGCTACAAGGTCCTAGCAGCACACTGTGCTTAGTTTTTGGCATGCCTTGCTGCCTTAGGGCTAGGATTGCTTTTCCACTTAGCCTTACTTTCTGAGCACTGAAGAAAGTAATGCCAACAAGAAAAGTAACCCTCACTGTAAGGCAGGATGGCGGGTGGAAAAACCATGCACACGCAGCAGTATGGAGTCTCACTGCTGTATTCTGCGGCACTTCAAAGGGATGCTTCACTGCCGCCCACTGGATGAGCCCTTAGTCCCGTGCCGAGACTGCGTGCTCAGTGAACAACGCCACCTGTCACACCGGAGGGGTCCTGGCCGAGCGCTGCATGAGCCATCTGTCCCGGAACGAGCCTGTAAGTTTCCTCCTTGCTACCTGCAGAGTGGATGCCAGCGCCTGTCAGACCTCATTTCCCCGATGCAATGTCCCATTCCTCCTCTGCTGCTGGACACTGCAACGGCCACCTACCACACTGTACTCCGACACTTCCCCCCGACACTGTGGCCTCTGTGCTGCCGCCCAATATCTTACAGTGACATCGGGGAAGAGGGGGCCCACCTTGTGTGCCGGCACTGGGGAACAGTCTTGAATTTTCCTATTTTGGTAAGTAGGCTGCCAGGACCTGCAGCCCACGCCGCTGTGCAGCCAATCAGAGTCAGGGGGCGTCACCCCCTTTCAATCTTGACTCCACCTGGACTTCCTGGTGGCATCAAGATACAGTAATACCAACCATACAGTCCAAGACTGTCCTTACACCTCTATACAGTACCGCCATTATATAACTATACAGTCTAAGACTGTCCCTACACATATATACAGAACCACTATTATATAGCCATACAGTCCAAGACTGTCCCTACACCTCTATACAGTACCGCCATTATATAACAATACAGTTCAAGACTGTCCCTACACATCTATACAGAACCACAGTTTTATTGCCACAAAGTTGCAGACTGTCCCTACACCTCTATACAATATCGCCATTATATAAACACACAGTCCAAGACTGTCCCTACACCTCTGTACAGTATCACCATTATATAACCACACAGTCCAAGACTGTCCCTACACCTCTATACAGTATCACCATTATATAACCACACAGTCCAAGACTATCCTTACACCTCTATTCAGTACCGCCATAACATAACCACACAGTCCAGGACTGTCCCTACACTTCTATACAGTACCGCCACTATATAACCACACAGTCCAAGACTGTCCCTACACATCTATGCAATACCACTATTATATAGCCATACAGTCCAAGACTGTCCCTACACCTCTATGCAGTACCACCATTATATAACTATACAGTCCAAGACTGTCCCTACACCTCTATACAGTACCTCTTTTACATAACCATACAGTCCAAGACTGTCCCTACACCTCTATACAGTACCACCATTATATAACCATACAGTCCAAGACTGTCCCTACACCTCTATACAGTACCACTATTATATAACTATACAGTCCAAGACTGTCCCTACACCTCTATACAGTACCACCATTATATAACCATACAGTCCAAGACTGTCCCTACACCTCTATACAGTACCACCATTATATAACTATACAGTCCAAGACTGTCCCTACACCTCTATACAGTACCACCATTATATAACTATACAGTCCAAGACTGTCCCTACACCTTTATACAGAACCACCATTATATAACCATATAGTCCAAGACTCCCTACACCTCTATACAGTACTTACATTATATAACCATACAGCGCAAGACTGTCACTACACCCCAATACAGAACCACCATTATATAACTATACAGTCCAAGACTGTCCCTACACCTCTATACAGTACCACCATTACATAACCATACAGTCCAAGACTGTCCCTACACCTCTATACAGTACCACTATTATATAACTATACAGTCCAAGACTGTCCCTACACCTCTATACAGTACCACCATTATATAACTATACAGTCCAAGACTGTCCCTACACCTTTATACAGAACCACCATTATATAACCATATAGTCCAAGACTCCCTACACCTCTATACAGTACTTACATTATAAAACCATACAGCCCAAGACTGTCACTACACCCATATACAGAACCACCATTATATAACTATACAGTCCAAGACTCCCTACACCTCTATAAAATACTGCCATTATATAACCATACAGCCCAAGACTGTCCCTACACCTCTATACAGTACCACCATTATATAGGTATACAGTCCAAGACTCCCTTCACCTCTATACAGTACTGCCATTATATAGCTATATAGCCAATGACTGTCCCTACACCTCTATACAGAACCACCATTATATAGCTATACAGTCCAAGACTCCCTACACCTCTATACATTACTGCCATTATATAACCATACAGCCCAAGACTGTCCCCACACCTATATACAGTACCACCATTATATAGCTATACAGTCCAAGACTCCCTACACCTCTATTCAGTACTGCCATTATATAACCATACAGTCCAAGAATGTCCCTACACCTCTCTACAGTATTGCCATTTTATAACCACACAGTCCAAGACTGTCCCGGTATTAGTTTACCTTGATGCCACCAGAAACTAGGGGTTTGAAAGGGAGAACGCCTCTCTCACACCCCTAGCTCCCAATTAGCTCAAGGCTACAAGGTCCTAGCAGCACACTGTGCTTAGTTTTTTGCATGCCTTGCTGCCTTAGGGTGAGGATTGCTTTTCCACTTAGCCTTACTTTCTGAGCACTGAAGAAAGTAATGCCAACAAGAAAAGTAACCCTCACTGTAAGGCAGGACGGCGGGTGGAAAAACCATGCACACGCAGCAGTATGGAGTCTCACTGCTGTGTTCTGCGGCACTTCAGAGGGATGCTTCACTGCCGCCCACTGGATGAGCCCTTAGTCCCGTGCCGAGACTGCGTGCTCAGTGAACAACTCCACCTGTTACACCGGATGGGTCCCGGCCAAGCGCTGCATGAGCCATCTGTCCCGGAACCAGCCTGTAAGTTTCCTCCTTGCTGCCTGCAGAGTGGATGCCAGCGCCTGTCAGACCTCCTTTCCCCGCTGCAGTGTCCCACTCCTCCTCTGCTGCTGGAAACTGCGACGGCCACCTCCCACACTGTACTCCGACACTTCCCCCCGACACTGTGGCCTCTGTGCTGCCGCCCAATATCTTACAGTGACATTGGGGAAGAGGGGGCCCGCCTTGTGTGCCGACACTGGGCAACAGTCTTGAATTTTCCTATTTTGGTAAGTGGGCTGCCAGGACCTGCAGCCCACGCCGCTGTGCAGCCAGGACCTGCAGCCCACGTCGCTGTGCAGCCCATCAGAGTCAGGGGGCGTCACCCCCTGTCAATCTTGACTCCACCTGGACTTCCTGGTGGCGTCAAGATGCAGTAATACCGACCATACAGTCCAAGACTGTCCTTACACCTCTATACAGTACCGCCATTATATAACTATACAGTCTAAGACTGTCCCTACACATCTATACAGAACCACTATTATATAGCCATACAGTCCAAGACTGTCCCTACATCTCTATAGAGTACCGCCATTATATAACTATATAGTTCAAGACTGTCCCTACACATCTATACAGAACCACAATTTTATTGCCACAAAGTTGCAGACTTTCCCTACACCTCTATACAATATTGCCATTATATAACCACACAGTCCAAGACTGTCCCTACACCTCTATACAGTATCACCATTATATAACCACACAGTCCAAGACTGTCCCTACACCTCTATACAGTACCACTATTATATAAGCACACAGTTCAAGCCTGTCCCTGCACCTCTATACAGTACCACCATTATATGACCATACAGTCAAAGACTATCCTTACACCTCTATTCAGTACCGCCATGACATAACCACACAGTCCAAGACTGGCCCTACGCCTCTATACAGTACTGCCACTATATAACCACACAGTCCAAGACTGTCCCTACACATCTATGCAATACCACTATTATATAGCCATACAGTCCAAGACTGTCCCTACACCGCTATGCAGTACCACCATTATATAACTATACAGTCCAAAACTGTCCCTACGCCTCTATACAGTACCTCTTTTACATAACCATACAGTCCAAAACTGTCCCTACACCTCTATACAGTACCACCATTATATAACCATACAGTCCAAGACTGTCCCTACACCTCTATACAGTACAACTATTATATAACTATACAGTCCAAGACTGTCCCTACACCTCTATACAGTACCACCATTATATAACTATACAGTCCAAGACTGTCCCTACACCTCTATACAGTACCTCTTTTATATAGCCATACAGTCCAAGGCTGTCCCTACACCTCTATACAGTACCACCATTATATAACCATACAGTCCAAGACTGTCCCTACACCTCTATATAGTACCGCCATTATATAACTATACAGTTCAAGACTGTCCCTACACATCTATACAGAACCACAATTTTATTGCCACAAAGTTGCAGACTGCCCCTACACATCTATGCAATACCACTATTATATAGCCACACAGTCAAAGACTGTCCCTACACCTCTATACAGTACCGCCACTATATGACCACACTGTCCAAGACTGTCCCTACACATCTATGCAATACCACTATTATACAGCCATACAGTCCAAAACTGTCCCTAAACCTCTATACAGTACCACCATTATATAACTATACAGTCCAAGACTGTCCCTACACCTCTATACAGTACCTCTTTTATATAACCATACAGTCCAAGACTGTCCCTACACCTCTATACAGTACCACCATTATATAACTATACAGTCCAAGACTGTCCCTACACCTCTATACAGTACCACTATTATATAACTATACAGTCCAAGACTGTCCCTACACCTCTGTACAGTACCACCATTATATAACTATACAGTCCAAGACTGTCCCTACACCTCTATACAGTACCTCCATTATATAACCATACAGTCCAAGACTGTCCCTACACCTCTATACAGTACCGCCATTATATAACTATACAGTCCAAGACTGTCCCTACACCTCTATACAGTACAACCATTATATAACCATACAGTAAAAGACTGTCCCTATACCTCTATACAGTACCACCATTATATAACCATACAGTCCAAGACTGTCCCTATACCTCTATACAGTACCACCATTATATAGCCGTAGAATCCAAGACTGTCCCTATACCTCTATACAGTACCACCATTATATAACCATATAGTCCAAGACTGTCCCTATACCTCTACACAGTACCACCATTATATAACCATACAGTCCAAGACTGTCCCTATACCTCTATACAGAACCACCACTATATAACCATACAGTCCAAGACTGTCCCTACACCTCTATACAGTACCACTATTATATAACCATACAGTCCAAGACAGTCCCTACACCTCTATACAATACAACCATTATATAACCATACAGTCAAAGACTGTCCCTATACCTCTATACAGTACCACCATTATAGAACCATACAGTCCAAGACTGTCCCTATACCTCTATACAGAACCACCACTATATAACTCTACAGTCCAAGACAGTCCCCACACCTATATACAGTACCTCTATTATATAACAATACAGTGGTGCTAATGTAATACCAGCATAGTCACAGTGCCAACACAGCGCCATGACGGCACATAATACACATATAGCTACATGTTCACATCTGCCGCAGAGGATTCTATAAGAACTGCTCCATGCAGCAGTTTTTCCCCATGTATAACCCCTTATACTACTGTGTTAACCGGCCTATCGCCACATATGGCAGCCATTTTGAACTGTGCATGACAGTGTATCTCACGCTCGCTGTCATGCGCAGCCTTCCTTGTTTTTTTATTTTTTATTTCCAGCTCTAGTTTAGCAGCGTTGGGTATAAATGCTGCACATACACAATGTAATTGCGTATGTACAGTGTTTATTACGCGCCCAGCCGTCATTGAATGACAGCTGAGTGCTGCCTGTGATTGGTCACAGCGCTCAGCCAAACAGAGCAGTGCTTTCTGGAGGCAGGGATTTTTCAATCCCTGGCCTCCAGAAAACGGAAGATGACTGCTGAGGCTGGGGAGAAGAGCTCTTCTAGGTGAGTAAATTTTTTCTTTACTTTTTCTTACAGTTTGGGATGATTTCAAGCCCTTCCCCGAAAAATCATTTTCCCAGGACATACCTGCATCCCATTGCTTTCAATGGGGCGGTAGCAGAACCGGCCCAATTGAAAGCAATGGGAAAGCATCGTGTACCTCTGCCACAGCTGTGATAGGAAAGTGCAATGTACTCCCGATGTTTTCAATGGGGCTGGCGCCGCTGCCGCCGACCCCATTGTAAACAATGGGCGATATCACAGATTTTTCTTAGCGCTGCGAGCCTTGATTGAAGACATCACAAATTAGAATGAAACCATTGAAAATCATTGGTTTTATAATCATGTGTTTTCACTCACTCTCGCTCGCAAGAAAGCCTTTCACCAGTGTGAACCCGCCCTAAAGAGCCCTCACAAAGGAGGAAAAAAGAAATCTCAAAGAGGTCCAGATATAAAGTAACCTCAATAGGGTCCACGATGAAATAGAACATGCTGCGTTCTTTTTTACGCATGTCTTATATGCAAGTGGGAATGAAAATGATATGTACTTTCATTGACTCCATTCACCACTTACCCTTAGGTGCTGTTCACATCACATTTTAGCCATCCGTCAACCATATATGTTTGGGGGGGATTAAGTAAAAGGGGGTGTAACAAAATTTAAAGTTAGATTCTTTTCACCGATGGGACCCACACCGATCCTGAGAATGGAGGTCATAACGATCCCTGTATGAATGGAGTGAAGGATGCACATGTGGCACCGCCTATCCATTCACCGGACATTAAAAAAATGGATAAAAAAGTTTAAAGTAAAGAAACATTGAATACATTTCCCTGTCCAGCACTGAAGCCCCAGTGCCTGCCGCATGGAACCTGGAAGAAGCAGCAGGCGGTCATGTGGCGCACATTTCACACGGGACCACTCAGCCACTCACAGGGTTCAGTGGTCTGCTGAAGTGGCTGTTCATTATAAACCCTTTACATTTTTTTTAATATCGCAGAAAACCCCTTTAAATGACAATGCTAGAAACGGTACGAGTACGAGCAGTTGGCAATCTCTGGCGCTATCATTGTAATGAATGGAGCTGCAGCTCCAGGTAAAAATGTTTGTTTCTCCAGTTTTTAGGATAATTTCCTCTCCCTCTTGCACTGATCACCAGGGCGAAGCTAAAGGCTAATGGGCCCAGGTGCAACCGCATCCTCTGCATCCAGTGCTGACCACTGAGGGGGCCCATTCAGGTGCAAAAACATTGTATCTTTTTGTAAGGAATAGCAGAATCTTAACTTTCTGCACAACTATGTGGGTTCTCTAATATATGGTGCTATTATGCATGCCCTTAATTATTGACATTAGGTGATGGGGCCCTATGAATTCTAGTTAAGCCCCTGGCTAAAATCTTTGTAGCCAAGACAAGGGCCAGCTCTTGGTTTATATTTTCACAATGGGCCCCCTTATGGTGTGTCATTACACACACAACTACAAAACTGCAGCAGTGTATTCTACTGTTGGTTTTTATATCTTCATTTACCATGCAGTTAATATTACGTTAGCTTTCTTATATGGGCCCTTACAATTACGGCGCTGCTATATATGTGGGTATCACTGAAATAATGCATTGGCATACTTAATATACCTACAGGACCAGAGAACACTTAGCATTTGCTTAATAAAGGAGCCCTGAATAGCTCCAAATGTGTTGCAAACTACATCACTTGGATTTCTGTACCTTGTTTTGGAATATTAAATACCTTTTTAAACCTTCAATACAAAGATTCCTCTTTTCCTTGAGAATTTTCCTCCGGGGGTCTCCAGGAGAGAGACCTCCCATATCAGTAAGTGCTTTATCTCTTACACCTGCCTGCACCTTACCCAATGAGCACCGGATCACTTTTCTCAAAAAGCTTACTAATATACTAAAGAATTATTGGTAACTAGAGTTGAGCGAACATACTCTGTCGAGCTTGATGCTTGTTTGAGTATTAGTGTACTCGATAGTGCTCGTTACTCGAATGAGCATCAAGTTGTGTTCGAACCCGCCCCAGTTTTTGGCTCCTCCCCGCTGTGACGTGCCTGTTTTGGCCCCTCCCTGCCACGACGCAACGCGTGTCATTGGCAAATTTTTTGTCTGGTAGGAGAGAGAGAGAGTGTGAGTGAGTGAGAGAGAGAGGGAGAGAGAGAGAGAGAACACGAACCAAAGAAGAAGAAAAAAAAAGCTCGGGACCCGTCGTCCCACATACAAAAATGCTCGAGTCTCCCATTGTAGTCAAAGGGGTTCTTTACTCGAGTACAGCTCTCAAATCTTACGAAAATCTCGACTCGAATAACGCGGACCCGAGCATTTGGGTGCTCGCTCATCTCTATTGGTAACCTATTGGCACCTCATGCTTGCATTCAGAGGCTGCCAGTGGGTGACAGAGGGAGCCCACTCTATCTTACCACCCAGAAGGCTGTCAGTCACCACTGGGCTCCTGCTGTGATGTAAACGTACCCAAATGAGAACTAACTATCACCTGTGAACATTTTTTAGCCCGCAGGCACAGCTACTCCTGTATGATAATTTGCACTGTGCCCTCTGAAATTAATCACAATAATGATACACACTGTGTCCCCTGAAATTATTAATAATACATACTGTTCCCTCTGAAATTATTATGAATAATTATATAATTCATTATCACAATATTATTATCATAATACTACACACTGTGCTACTGGTAGTAATTCACTGATGACTAGTGGACTGTCTCTACATCACTGCCAGGAGCTGGCTGGTGCAGAAGGGAAGGGCAGATAGAGGCGAAGCCTCTGGGACAGATGGATAGTGCTGGATTCATTTAGTGAAAAGGAAATGATAGAATTTAAAAGGGGCGAACTGGTCGGCCCGCTGAGTGGCCTACTAGAGCATGTACCAGGAATGTGTCCAGTTAGGCAGATTGTAATTCTGGTCCTGTCAGCCTCCCAGATACAGTGGGCCGTGGCACTTGCCAAGGTTTGCCAGGTGTTGACTTGGACCCTGGACAAAATAAACTAAAAGCCCAATGACAGATCAGAAAACAAGCTGCCACTAAGTCTCTGGTGTGAGGAGAGTGGAGGAGGAAGAGGAGCAAAGGGAGAGAGAAGCAGACACATACAGATGCTACTGTTATCAGTGAGTTTTCTATCTCACCCTAAATGCTTTATTCATATCAATACGCTTTGCACTTCTCTATATTGTCCCCTATGGTTCTGCTGCCTCTGAGACAGTCAGAAAGTGGGATCTCTTTTTTTTCTCAATGTGCTGTGTAAGGCCGTTTTCACACGATCAAGAAAATTGCGGGAGATTTGTGCATTGAGGGATGCACAAATCTCCCACGAATATGATTGGATGGGTCATACAGATGAGCGATTTTTTTTCCGCATTGCAACAACAAATCGCGGCACGTCCTATCTTTGGCCGTGCGTTAGCATTGCATTTCCCAGCGGCCACATTGCACCATGTGCTGGGGGCACACGGTGTGATGCAAGTTCTCCCCTATGAAAATAATGACACTGCACAATCAGACTCGGCGGAGTATCGCTACTTCCCTAAAGTGATGCGAGGCGGATATGAAGTAAAAACGCCTATCATCTGCAGGGAAATAATATGTTGGTGAACGTAATATTGTGTTGTGATTCCTGGCCCGATAGCGCCGTGCAGTTAGCCTAAGGGAGCCATCATAGGTCCGAGCTTCCTTCAGGACCAACTAAGGCAGCACTCAGCTGTCATTCAATGATGGCTGGTCGCTGCCTCTAATTGGCCACAGCGCTCAGCCAGTCAGAGGCAGTGTTTTCTGGAGGCAGGGATTTTTCAAGCTGCGGGCTCCAGACCACAGAAGACGACTGTCGTGGCCAGAGAGAAGAGTTAATCTTTTTTTTTTTAGATAGCCATGATTTTCATGAAAGGGCTTATATTTCAAGCCCTTCCCCGAAAATCATTGCCACGGTAGTAGCCTTCATTCCATTGTCAGCGCTGCTGCAGCCTCATTGAAAGCAATGGGATAGCATCGCAGACCTCTGCCACAGCTGTGACAGGGCATTCCTTCATCCCCGCGGTCCCTGCGGAGATGAAGGAATCCCCTGCCATAGCTGTCACAGCTGTGTCAGGGGAGCGCAATGTACTCCCTATGTTTTCAATGGGGCTAGCACTGCTGCCGCTGGCCCCATTGAAGACAATGGACGATATACAGATTCCTCTTTGCGATGCAAAGTTATAGTGAAAACATCGCTAATGAGACTGAAACCATTGAAAATCATGGCTTTCATTATCATGCGTTTTCACTCACTCTCACATCGCAAAGATATCGTATCGCCAGTGGGAGTTCACCCTATGGCTGTCGCTGACCATTTGAATTGCTACTTTTGTTCAGTATTTTCAGAAACTGTTTTTCAGAGTGTTAATGTTATGGCTCGGTGCCATTGCTCACTTGCTGCATGGTGTGTGGTCAGTCCCCTCTCTTATGGTGTGCACTTCTGTTCTTGGTCCCAGGCTGCTGCCCCATCTTTTAAAGGGCTAACACTGGCTCCGTAATCCTTATTCAGCCAACCACCTGCACTTCTCTGGTATATCAGGCTTTCTTCCCCCTGTCCATCCCCATGGAGGAAGCCCAAACAATCAGTTTCATACAATTTTGGGTTAGCCCCTATTCATATGTTCCTGACCTGCAGGTACTGCTCCCAGGACCAGTGCAGAATCAGGTACCACACAATTGGAAATATCTGTACGTGTAATGGCCTGTGAACCCCACAGCAAAGCCAGTATCCTACTTGAAGGGGTCAAACACCTCAGTTATCCCAAAGCCAAACTAGTGTGTGACAATGCGGATCCACAGATAATATGATTTGGCCTGGTATTATTTCTAGTGACTCCATTGCTTTTTGAGGTTAAAGTTGCAGGTGACCATGCGCATGTAATGTTGAATAAGGCGATGGGTCCAGATGGCATCCACCCATATGACCAGTAGAAGGAGGGATGTTGTGATCCTGCTGTATAGATATCTGGAATACTTTGTTCTGTTCTGGAGACCTCACCTACAGAAAACATTTATAAAACAAGTCCAAAGATGAGCTACAAGAATGGTTGAAGGTTTCAAGAACAAAACTTATCAGGCAAAACTTACCCCTTTAGTGACCAAGCCTGTTTGTGCCATAATGGCCAACTAATATTTAATTTTTTTTATCATTGCATTTCCAGAGCTATAACTTTTAAATTTTTCTGATGACACGGCCATATGAGGGCTTGTTTTTTGTGGAACAATTGGTATTTTTAGTGTCATCATTTTTGGGTACATATAATGTATAACGTTTATTAATTTTGGGGGGGAATTGGGGAAAAAACGAAATTCTGCTATTTGTTTTTTGGATTTCATTTTAAGGCAAAATAAATAATGTGATAACATTATTTTCAGGGTCGGCATGATTCCAGTGATACCAGGTTTTTTTATGTTTTGCTATTTTTGTACACTAAACACTTTTTTCTTAATTTAGTCACGGGGGTTTTGACATCTTTATTTTTATTTTACTATTTTTTTACTCTCTTTATTTTTGTCCCACTGGGGAATTGAATATTTCGATATTTTACAATTTTCATAATACACTGCTATACTTTAGTATAGCAGTGTATTTTAAGACTGCTTTTACATGGGCTACAAAATCGTGTCATTTTGCAGTGATGCAACATCGCTACAAAACGCATGTATGTGAAGCCCATGAATTCCAATGGGTTCTTTCACATTTTTGTCTAATTTTTGTCTGATGCTATGTTGCTAAATAGAGATGAGCGAGCACCAAAATGCTCAGGTGCTCGTTACTCGGGACGAAATTATCGCGATGCTCGAGGGTTTGTTTCGAGTAACGAACCCCATTGAAGTCAATGGGCAACTCGAACATTTTTGTATATCGCCGATGCTCGCTAAGGTTTCCATTTGTGAAAAAATGGGCAATTCAAGAAAGTGATGGGAACGACACAGCAACGGATAGGGCAGGCGAGGGGCTACATGTTGGGCTGCATCTCAAGTTCCCAGGTCCCACTATTAAGCCACAATAGCGGCAATAGTGGGCCCCCTCCCAACAACTTTTACTTCTGAAAAGCCCTCATTAGCAATGCATACCTTAGCTAAGCACCACACTACCTCCAACAAAGCACAATCACTGCCTGCATGACACTCCGCTGCCACTTCTCCTGAGTTACATGCTGCACAACCCCCCCCCTCCCCCCCGCACGACGCAGTGTCCACAGCGCACACCAAAGTGTCCCTGCGCAGCCTTCAGCTGCACTCATGCCACACCACCATCATGTCTATTTATAAGTGCGTCTGCCATGAGGAGGAACCGCAGGCACACACTGCAGAGGGTTGGCACGGCTAGGCAGCGACCCTCTTTAAAATGGGCGAGGCGATAGCCCACAATGCTGTACAGAAGCAATGAGAAATCCAATCCTGTGCCACCGCCATCAGGAGCTGCACACGTGGGCATAGCAATGGGGAACCTATGTGCCACACACTATTCATTCTGACAAGGTGTCTGCATGCCCCAGTCAGACCGCGGTTTTTTATAAATAGTCACAGGCAGGTACAACTCCGTGTGCACCCACAGCATGGGTGGCTCCCTGGAATCCACCGGCTGTACATTAATGTATCCCATTGCAGTGCCCATCACAGCTGAGGTAACGTCCGATTAAATGCAGGTGGGCTTCGGCCCACACTGCATGCCCCAACCTGACCGGGGTTTTTAATTCATAGACACAGGCAGGTACAACTCCCTATTGTGAAGTCCGTGTGGACCCACAGCATGGGTGGGTGCCAGGAAGCCACCGGCGGTACATAAATATATCCCATTGCATTGCCCATCACAGCTGAGGTAATGTCATGTTTAATGCAGGTGGACTTCGGCCCACACTGCATGCCCCAGTCAGACTGGGGTTCTTTAGAAGTGGACACATGCAGTTACAACTCCCTGTGGACCCACAGCATGGGTGGCTCACTGGAACCCACCGGCGGTACATAAATATATCCCATTGCAGTGCCCAGCACAGCTGATGTAACGTCAGCTTTAATGCAGGTGGGCAAAAAATTAATTGGATTACACTGTAGGCGAGGGCCCCAAAAAATTGGTGTACCAACAGTACTAATGTACGTCAGAAAAATTGCCCATGCCCAACCAAGAGGGCAGTTGAAACCCATTAATCGCTTTGGTTAATGTGGCTTAATTTGTAACTAGGCCTGGAGGCAGCCCAGTTAAAATAAAAATTGGTTCAGGTGAAAGTTTCAACGCTTTAATGAGCATTGAAACGTATAAAAATTGTTTACAAAAATTATATGACTGAGCCTTGTGGGCCTAAGAAAAATTGCCCGTTCGGCGTGATTACGTCAGGTTTCAGGAGGAGGATGAATATTATACACACATTGATGAAGCTAAAAGGTCCCCGTTTTTGATGGTAATAGAGAACAATGCTTCCATCCGCGGGTGCAGCCTACGTATTGTTTAGGTATCGCTGCTGTCCGCTGGTGGAGAAGAGAAGTCTGGGGAAATCCAGGCTTTGTTCATCTTGATGAGTGTAAGCCTGTCGGCACTGTCGGTTGACAGGCGGGTACGCTTATCTGTGATGATTCCCCCAGCCGCACTAAACACCCTCTCTGACAAGACGCTAGCCGCAGGACAAGCAAGCACCTCCAGGGCATACAGCGCGAGTTCAGGCCACGTGTCCAGCTTCGACACCCAGTAGTTGTAGGGGGCAGAGGCGTCACGGAGGACGGTCATGCGATCGGCTACGTACTCCCTCACCATCCTTTTACAGTGCTCCCGCTGACTCAGCCTTGACGGGGGAGCGGTGACACAGTCTTGCTGGGGAGCCAGAAAGCTGTCAAAGGCCTTAGAGAGTGTTCCCCTGCCTGTACTGTACATGCTGCCTGATCTCTGCGCCTGCCCTGCTACCTGGCCCTCGGAACTGCGCCTTCTGCCACTAGCGCTGTCGGATGGGAATTTTACCATCAGTTTGTCCGCCAGGGTCCTGTGGTATAGCATCACTCTCGAACCCCTTTCCTCTTCGGGTATGAGAGTGGAAAGGTTCTCCTTATACCGTGGGTCGAGCAGTTTGTACACCCAGTAATCCGTAGTGGCCAGAATGCGTGTAACGCGAGGGTCACGAGAAAGGCATCCTAACATGAAGTCAGCCATGTGTGCCAGGGTACCTGTACGCAACACATGGCTGTCCGCACTAGGAAGATCACTTTCAGGATCCTCCTCCTCCTCCTCCTCAGGCCATGCACGCTGAAAGGATGACAGGCAAGCAGCATGGGTACCCTCAGCATTGGGCCAAGCTGTCTCTTCCCCCTCCTCCTCATCCTCCTCATGCTCCTCCTCCTCCTCAATGCGCTGAGATATAGACAGGAGGGTGCTCTGACTATCCAGCGACAGACTGTCTTCCCCCGCCTCTGTTTCCGAGCGCAAAGCGTCTGCCTTTATGCTTTGCAGGGAACTTCTCAAGAGGCATAGCAGAAGAATGGTAACGCTAATGATTGCAGCATCGCCGCTCACCATCTGGGTAGACTCCTCAAAGTTTCCAAGGACCTGGCAGATATCTGCCAACCAGGCCCACTCTTCTGTAAAGAATTGAGGAGGCTGACTCCCACTGCGCCGCCCATGTTGGAGTTGGTATTCCACTATAGCTCTACGCTGCTCATAGAGCCTGGCCAACATGTGGAGCATAGAGTTCCACCGTGTGGGCACGTCGCACAGCAGTCGGTGCACTGGCAGATGAAACCGATGTTGCAGGGTGCGCAGGGTGGCAGCGTCCGTGTGGGACTTGCGGAAATGTGCGCAGAGCCGCCGCACCTTTCCGAGCAGGTCTGACAAGCGTGGATAGCTTTTCAGAAAGCGCTGAACCACCAAATTAAAGACATGGGCCAGGCATGGCACGTGCGTGAGGCTGCCGAGCTGCAGAGCCGCCACCAGGTTACGGCCGTTGTCACACACGACCATGCCCGGTTGGAGGCTCAGCGGCGCAAGCCAGCGGTCGGTCTGCTCTGGCAGACCCTGCAGCAGTTCGTGGGCCGTGTGCCTCTTCTCTCCTAAGCTGAGTAGTTTCAGCACGGCCTGCTGACGCTTGCCCACCGCTGTGCTGCCACGCCGCGCGACACCGACTGCTGGCGACGTGCTGCTGCTGACACATCTTGATTGCGAGACAGAGGTTGTGTAGGAGGAGGAGGAGGGTGGTTTAGTGGAGGAAGCATACACTGCCGCAGATACCACCACTGAGCTGGGGCCCGCAATTCTGGGGGTGGGTAGGACGTGAGCGGTCCCAGGCTCTGACTCTGTCCCAGCCTCCACTAAATTCACCCAATGTGCCGTCAGGGAGATATAGTGGCCCTGCCCGCCTGTGCTTGTCCACGTGTCCGTTGTTAAGTGGATCTTGCCAGTAACCGCGTTGGTGAGGGGCGCGTACAATGTTGCGGGAGACGTGGTCGTGCAGGGCTGGGACGGCACATCGGGAAAAGTAGTGGCGACTGGGAACTGAGTAGCGCGGGGCCGCCGCCATCATACCTTTGAAAGCCTCCGTTTCCACAACCCTATACGGCAGCATCTCCAGGCTGATAAATTTGGCTATGTGCACGTTTAACGCTTGAGCGTGCGGGTGCGTGGCGGCGTACTTGTGCTTGCGCTCCAACACTTGCGCTAGCGACGGCTGGATGGTGCGCTGAGAGACATTGGTGGATGGGGCCGAGCACAGCGGAGGTGAGGGTGTGGGTGCAGGCCAGGAGACGGTAGTGCCTGTGTCCTGAGAGGGGGGTTGGATCTCAGTGGCAGGTTGGGGCACAGGGGGAGAGGCAGCGGTGCAAACCGGAGGCGGTGAACGGCCTTCGTCCCACCTTGTGGGGTGCTTGGCCATCATATGTCTGCGCATGCTGGTGGTGGTGAGGCTGGTGGTGGTGGCTTCCCGGCTGATCTTGGCGCGACAAAGGTTGCACACCACTGTTCGTTGGTCGTCTGCACTCTCAGTGAAAAACTGCCAGACCTTTGAGCACCTCGGCCTCTGCAGGGTGGCATGGCGCGAGGGGGCGCTTTGGGAAACAGTTGGTGGATTATTCGGTCTGGCCCTGCCTCTACCCCTGGCCACCGCACTGCCTCTTCCAACCTGCCCTGCTGCTGCACTTGCCTCCCTCTCTGAAAACCTGTCCTCAGTAGGCGTAGCAAACCAGGTGGGGTCAGTCACCTCATCGTCCTGCTGCTCTTCCTCCGAATCCTCTGTGCTCTCCTCCCTTGGACTTACTCCAATTACTACTACCTGAGTGATAGACAACTGTGTTTCATCGTCATCGTCCTCCTCACCCACTGAAAGCTCTTGAGACAGTTGCCGGAAGTCCCCAGCCTCATCCCCCGGACCCCGGGAACTTTCCAGAGGTTGGGCATCGGTCACGACAAACTCCTCCGGTGGGAGAGGAACCATTGCTGGCCATTTTGGGCAGGGGCCCGGGAACAGTTCCTGGGAGTCTGCCTGCTCCTCAGAATGTGTCATTGTAATGGAGTGAGGAGGCTGGGAGGAAGGAGGAGCAGCAGCCAGAGGATTCAGAGTTGCAGCAGTGGACGGCGCAGAATTCTGGGTGGTCGATAGATTGCTGGATGCACTTTCTGCCATCCACGACAGGACCTGCTCACACTGCTCATTTTCTAATAAAGGTCTACCGCGTGGACCCATTAATTGTGAGATGAATGTGGGGACGCCAGAAACGTGCCTCTCTCCTAATCCCGCAGCAGTCGGCTGCGATACACCTGGATCAGGAGCTCGGCCTGTGCCCACACCCTGACTTGGGCCTCCGTGTCCTCGCCCACGTCCACGTCCTCTAGGCCTACCCCTACCCCTCAGCATGCTGTATTACCAGTAGTGCAGAAACAGAACGCTATAATTAAATGTGCCTCTTATTGGCCTGTGGTTGGAGGCTGACTTCCCTTACGGAACGCACAGCAGAGCTAGGAAACAATTTTGCGCACGCCTGTAGTGAGACGTAGGTGCGTATGGCTGAGCCAGTGGAATTCACAGCGCAGAAGCAGTCAAGTGGCCAAAGGCCAGTAGTAGGCCTTAAGTATTTTGCTTCTATTTTTTTTAAATGCGGAGCTGATACAGCAGACAGATACTGTAGGCAGCGTATAATATTATGTATACTGTTTCCCTCTGGCGGGATGACAGCGCTGATGTAACAGAGACAGCAGATCCAGGAAATAATTTTGCGCAAGCCTGCTGTAACGCTTAGCTGCGTATTAATTAGGACTACTACCCCCAGCAGATAGATACTGTAGGCAGCGTATAATATTATGTATACTGTTTCCCTCTGGCGGGATGACGGCGATCATGTAACAGAGACAGCAGATCCAGGAAACAATTTTGTGCAAGCCTGCTGTAAAGCTTAGCTGCGTATTAATTAGGACTACTACCCCCAGCAGATAGATACTGTAGGCAGCGTATAATATTATGTATACTGTTTCCCTCTGGCGGGATGACGGCGATCATGTAACAGAGACAGCAGATCCAGGAAACAATTTTGCGCAAGCCTGCTGTAACGCTTAGCTGCGTATTAATTAGGACTACTACCCCCAGCAGATAGATACTGTAGGCAGCGTATAATATTATGTATACTGTTTCCCTCTGGCGGGATGACAGCGCTGATGTAACAGAGACAGCAGATCCAGGAAACAATTTTGCGCAAGCCTGCTGTAACGCTTAGCTGCGTATTAATTAGGACTACTACCCCCAGCAGACACGCAGTAAACTGAAGACGGTCACAGGCAGCCCAAATATAGTATTTTTCCCCAATTTTTTGGAAAAAGCCCACTGCCTACATAGTCTGAATATCTCTTTCCCTGCCTCACCAGTACTGGACCTATACTCTGTACAATGACTGCAGACTGCGGACGCAATGCTCTGCACGGCCGATATACAAAAAAAAATAATTGTGCAACACTGCTAAAAGCAGCCTCAACAGTACTGCACACGGTCAGATGTGGCCCTAAGAAGGACCGTTGGGGTTCTTGAAGCCTAAAATAACTCCTAACGCTCTCCCTATAGCAGCTCCGGCACCAGCAGCACTTTCCCTGATCTCTGTCAGAATGCATCTGTGGCGAGCCGCGGGAGGGGCCGATTTATATACTCGGGTGACACCTGATCTCGCCAGCCACTCACTGCAGGGGGGTGGTATAGGGCTTGAACGTCGCAGGGGGAAGTTGTAATGCCTTCCCTGTCTCAGAGATGAAAGTGAAAGTAACTCGAACATCGCGTGGTACTCGCCTCTAGTAACGAGCATCTCGAACACGCTAATACTCGAACGAGTATCAAGCTCGGACGAGTACGTTCGCTCATCTCTATTGCTAAAACAAAATTGCAGCATGCAGAATACTGCCACAATTTACAATGTTTTCTAGTCCGTGTTTCCCTATGGAGCCTCCTTGTTTATCGCATCGCATAGCACATACTTGCGATTTTCATGCTACGCGATAATTTTTAACATGAGAAACTCCTATTAATAGTCTCATGATCAAATTTAATCGCGGATGGCAGCGACGCAATGTGACATTTTTCACAAGGAAAAAGCATCACTGCCACTACAGAATCGTGTGTACAAAGCTGCGATATTGCAGCGATTTTATAGCGCCAATATCGCTGTTGCCTGTGTGAAAGAGGCCTCAAGCCTATGAAGCTTAGCCAGAGGCTGAGCTTCATAGGCCACTGTGGCTGGCAAACCCAGAGGCCATAATCAAGCCTCCGGGTGGCATAACAATCCATCGGGACCGATGGGTGAGAGAGGGAGTTTCCTCACTATGTCAGCCTTTTACATGCCATGGTCGTACTGACTGTGGCATGTACAGGGTTAAACAGTGTAGATCAGCGGTCTATCTGGTCCCCGCTGTTTGCGAAGGTGCAAGGCTAATACGCCGCGCCAGGGCAAATGGGCGAGAAAGTGCTACTTAGGCTTGGGACTTGATTGCGGCTTTTCTTCATTCACGTGATTTTTGGCTGTGATGCAGCCAACGTGAAAACGCATGCGCTCGTGTGAAGGAGGCCTAGGAGAGGAATAATATAAGGGCAGACTAGATGGACCATGTGTTCTCTATTTGCTGTCAGTTTCCTATGTCTCTATTAATGCCTTCCTTCCACAGAGTATATGCTCATAGGCGTAGCGTCAGGGGGTGCTGGGGTCGCCATGGGGTCTCTCTCTATCTATCTATCTCTCTCTCATATCTATCTATATATCTCTCTCATATCTCTCTCATATCTCTCTCATATCTATCTATCTATCACATATCTCTCTCTCTCTCTCTCTCTCTCTATCTATCTCTCTCTCATATCTATCTATATATCTCTCTCATATCTCTCTCATATCTATCTATCTATCAATCACATATCTCTCTCTCTCTCTCTCTCTGGTATAAGTTATACATCTCCCTAGATTTACTGTATTTATTTGCACCCTTAGGCCTCCTTCCCACGAACGGATTTCCGCCGCGTAATTCGCGGCGAAAATCCGCTGCGTTGCACGCAGCTATTAGGTTCTATTGAACCTAATAGCTCAATGCTCACGATGCGTAATTCCACCGCGGAATTACGCACCGCGATTTCTCCCGTCCTCACCCGCAGCATGCTCTATTTTCTGCGGGTGAGGACGGGCTGTACGCACTGACGGCTTCCATTGCAGTCAATGGAAGCCGTCCATTCACGCTATCTCCCGCTGTAACCAGCGGGAGATAGCGTGAAAAAACGCTTTCCCGCCCACCGCCGAGCGTCATATGACGCCAAATGACGCGGTCCGGCCGCGTCACGTGACACGGCCGGCCGTGCACGTGACACGGCTGGTGACGCGAGGGCGGTGGGCGGTGACGGGCGGTGACGCGCGGCGGTGGGCGGGGAAGCGATTTCACGCTATCTCCCGCAGGTAAGTATAGGGGCTCTGGGGGGCGCCGTGACGGGCTTCACAGCGTAATATTACGCTGCGGAGCCCGTCACGCTCGTGGGAAGGAGGCCTTAAGGCCGCCTGCACACGAGCGTTCCGGATTCCACTCGCGGATTTTCACGCGCGTATGGTACCTAAATGTGCTTGCGGATAGGTGCGGATGCGTGAAAAATCACGCGCGGATATACGCGGATGTGTTGCGGAAAAAAACGCGCAGAAAAATCCGGAAGACACCCTTATTGTAAACCCAACCCCTAGAGAACTGCCCATTCCCTGGAAAACAGCTTAAAAACCAACACCCAGACTCCGTTCTGTCCCTCTTGCTTGTGTGAGCACTGTTAAATTATTCTGGCAACATGCTTTCACCCGGTGAGCAGATGTCTTTGTGGGCATGGTTGATCCATGTAACTTTTTTCGGACGTACTGCGGTAACGGAGGAGGAAGAGCCCCCCAGGAAAAAAAGGAGGTACTGGGTGCACCCTGGCTGGTGTCTGCTGGCTGCTCTCTGGTAGATGAGGGGACTGAAAGGACAGATCTGCAGTTGAAATGTGCCTGTGAAGCTCTGTGCTGTGTGCTGGGATGCCTCCTACCATGCCTACTTTCTGTAGTCATAGCAACCAGTGACTCCATCCGCAGCTGCACTCCGGATGTACTGCGTGAAAAAACGCACCCATTCACTTGTAGTGGAGGCTTCACGCGCATGATCCGACCAAAATTAGAACAGGTCGCAGATTTTTTCACTCGCGTGAAAAAACGCGATACACATCCGTCCGTCTGGGGACAACTGCGGATCCTCATAGGAGTATATTGGCTGCGGTCTGGGGCGGATTACGTGCCTAAAATCACGCGCTTGAAATTCTGCTCGTGTGCAGGCACCCTTACACACAATTAAAAAACGCATCAAAACCGCATGCGGTTATTAATAGTGTCTGCGGCTCCTTTAGGGTGACTGCCCACTGCAGGTTTTTTTCACGGCGAAATTCGCAGCGTTTTTTTTTTCTGTAGGGGTCTATGGGACTTGTAATGTTAAAATAGCGATCGTGCAAAATCGCAATTTACCGCGAAATCGCAATTTTGCGCGATCATGATTTTAACATTACAAGTCCCATAGACCCCTGCAGAAAAAAAAAACGCTGCGAATTTCACTGTGAAAAAAACCTGTAGTGGGCAGTCACCCTAATACCGTACGCGGTCTTTAAATACTGCATGCAGGTTTTTATGTGTTTTTCTTTATTGTGGTTCTAAAGTGCAACAAACACATGACCCCCCTGAGGCCGCTCTCACACGTGTTCAGAAAACGCAGCTTGAAATCCTGGCATTTTCACTGGAATTTGAAGCAGCCTTTTCGAACACAGGTTACAGCGTGTGACAGCGCTTTTTAATGCACCCCATCATTGTGATGGGTGATGTGTAGGGATGAGCGAGTATACTCGCTAAGGCACTACTCGCTCGAGTAATGTGCCTTAGCCGAGTATCTCTCTGCTCGTCCCTGAAGATTCAGGGGCTGCCGCAGCTGACAGGTAAGTTGCGGCGGGGAGCAGGGGAGAGCGGGCGGGAGAGAGAGATCTCCCCTCCGTTCCTCCCTGCTCTCCCCTGCAGCTCCCCGCCCCGCGCCGGCCCCTGAATCTTTCGTGACGAGCAGGGAGATACTCGGCTAAGGCACATTACTGGAGCGAGCAGTGCCTTAGCGAGTATACTCCCTCATCCCTAGTGATGTGATGTGTTTAAAACCACAAACATGCAAAAATAGAACGAACAGCTCTCAAAAATCACAGCGTTAGGGACGTAGTGTTCCAGCGCAGGTTTAAGTAAGCTCAATAAAATCTATGGGAGTGTTGTACCGCGGTTAGTACGGCGCTCGGGACACGGCGCTAATAGCGGTAAAAAGCGGTGTGTGAGAGTGGCCTGCGGGGCTACAAACAAATTTTCATGTTCAGGAAATGTGTCATGTTTGGAAAGATTACGCCAAGGGGCAGATCATGTATGCAGCACGATATGGGTATGGGTACGGGGGAGTGTAGGGTGGAGGCCCAAGGGGGGGCCCCGAGCTGAACTTTTGCACACGGGCCCTTGAGCCTTTAGGTGCGCCCCTGTATATATATATATATACATTTATATATATCCTGTTTCCCCGAAAATAAGCCTTAGTTACACTACATAAAAAAAAAAAAAGAATCCATTACCCAACAGGCTCGGTCCAGGCCCCTCCCGCTGCTCTCTAGAGGTTTAGCGTGATTCGGTGTGGTTCCCGCAGACCTTCGCCGCTCGTACAACATCACTTACTGGTTACGGGATTCACCACCAGAAAGCGATGGCTCTGATTGGTTCTTCAGCCACTGCTCACCGAATCAGTGGAGCGCTGGATGAACCAATGCTATGGCTAGGATCGGTTTATCTGCTACTATATACTTCTGCTTTGTGTCGGTCAGTTAGGTCTTATTCACACGAACACATTTTCGCTGCGTATTATGTTTGTAAAACGCCCGCGTACAATACGCAGTGAATAGAACCCATCGATTTAAATGGGCTCGTTCACATGCACGTAGGTATTCTGTTTGAGCAAAAATATACGCAGCGTGTTCGCTTTTCATGCATATTAAGCACAAAAATAGCGCATATCTAATTAAACTGAATTGCCCATTAAGATCCCTGGGAGCGAGTTAACGTGTGCTTTTTGCGCACGCAAATACGCAGGAGCATATGTGAGCAAAAAATATAGTAACATACATGCGCACAGAAATGCAACACCCGTAGCGCAAATATGCAGCGCTAATGCATGCGGAAATATGTTGGCCTTAAGACTCCTTCACACGGGCGTATGCGTTGTTGTGCGCGGCTCAACACAATATATTTGTGCTATGTGCGAGGCTTTTTTGCATACATAATGGCGTATTTTTCTGTACTTTTTGCACATGGCCATTTGCGTGCAGCAGACAAACCCGTCAATGGGTTTTATTCTCTATGTATTGTGTATGTACATTTTGCACACGCAAATCTGTCCGTGTGAAGGAGTCCCTAGGAGCGGCTTCAGATGTGGTGGGGGAATGTAGTGTAGCGCCCCTTCTAGAACCCCCCACAGACCCCACATAACGACCCAGTGATACAACGCAGATAACGCAACGTCTGACATTAAGTCTCTGATATTGTCCATCCGGCCGTTGTGGTGGATTATCATATTGTGTGACTGCAGCCTTATATTATATCGGGATAGCGGATGATGGACCGGGAATAGTCTGGTTCTGCTCCAGATTGGCATGGTCTATGGAGAAGTCTTGTCTAACTCATCCTGGTAACTGTGAGATATAATAACCCTGAGAAGAACGACACAAGAGCCGCTTGTTGTTACACCTTTATTTATTAGCAATAAGCAGTGGAGCCAATAATAATGACTTATATCCTATGTAATAACGAGGGTGGTGACTCCTAAGTCAGGTCCGGAGTTAAGAGCCACACCCCAAAGATCCAGAGGAAGGCGAAGAAAAACCCCGGAGAGCTTAGTCTCAGGGGGAAAAATAATTCCTTCCTGACCCCAAATGTGGCGATCGGATGTCACCCTGGATCTCATCTACCCTCCTGCTTAGTGCTGCACATAATCCTGCCCCGAGGAGCTTACAATCTTGGGAGACGGACCTTACCTCTCAATGACTTTATGACCGTATGGATACAGATGGTGTAAAAAATCTAACATCTGCCTGATGGAGAAGCGTTTGTGCGTATATATGTAGAATAGTGTACGTCTGTGCGTATATATGTAGAATAGTGTACGTCTGTGTGTATATATGTAGGATAGTGTGCGTCTGTGTGTATATATGTAGAATAGTGTGCGTCTGTGCGTATATATGTAGAATAGTGTGCGTTTGTGTGTATATATGTAGAATAGTGTGTGTCTGTGCGTATATATGTAGAATAGTGTACGTCTGTGTGTATATATGTAGAATAGTGTGCGTCTGTGTGTATATATGTAGAATAGTGTGCGTCTGTGTGTATATATGTAGAATAGTGTGCGTCTGTGCGTATATATATGTAGAATAGTGTACATCTGTGCGTATATATGTAGAATAGTGTGCGTCTGTGCGTATATATTCAGAATGGTGTGCGTCTGTGTATATATATGTCTCTTAAAAATGGTAAAAGAAATAGCAAAAAATACCAAAAATTAAGAGCGCATTTAGACGGCTGTGTGCGAGTTAGCTCCAATTCTTCTCACACGGACCATTTGTCTGCGTAACAACATCCATGTATGAGTAGCCTGATGAGTTATAATGTGTCCGTGTGCGTCTGTAAAATACACAGCCAGCCCAGATTTGAATATACACCTGTGTGAATGGGCCCCTAGCAAGCTGTGATGATAATGAGGGCAGCAATGTGTCTGGTCATTAAGAGGTTAAGGCTCACAATGTAATATCATATCTTATAATACGGAGAGGATTCCTGCCAATCAAGGCTTACAATACACTGACGTGACAAGTTAGGTCCTGCTCCTAAGAGCTTACAATCTATAGGAACCCTCTCACTACATACCTATAACAGTATGTTTAGATCGCACAGTTCAGCTCGGATTTTCTCCTTGTGGATTCGCCTCTTAAAACCGCAGCAGAAATCCAGGCCAATAATAATAATAACTTATATCCTAGGGCACAGGTGTCAAACACAAGACCCGTGGGCCGAATGTATGTGTATATGTAATATATGTATGTGCACCTGTGTGTGTGTATGTGTGTGCGTATATATGTATATATATGTATGTATGTGTGTACAATGGTGTGTGTCTGCGCGTATATGTGTACAATGGTGTGCGTCTGTGCGTATATATGCAGAATGATGTACGTCTGTGCGTGTATTTGTGCAGAATGGTGTGCGTCTGTGCGTATATATGTAGAATAGTGTGCGTCTGTGCGTATATATGTGCAGAATGGTGTGCGTCTGTGCGTATATATGTAGAATAGTGTGCGTCTGTGTGTATATATGTAGAATAATGTGCGTCTGTGTGCATATATGTATATTAGTGTGCGTATATGAGTAGAACAGTGTGCATCTGTGCATATATATTTTGAATAGTGTGCGACTGTATACATATATATATGTATAATAATAGTTTGCGCCTGTGTATATATATATATATATATATATATATGTATAATAGTGTGCGCCACTGGCCACTGTGGGGGACCTTATTACCAGTCGGGCCACTATGGGGTTCACTTTTACTATACTGTCTTACAATTAGAATCGGCCCTTTGAAGGCAACCATACGGCTGATGTGGCCCTCTGTGAAAATGAGTTTGACACCCCTGCCCTAGGGAGACAGACCTTACCTCTCAATGACTTTATGACCGTATGGATACAAATGGTGTAAAAGATCTAACATCTGCCCGATAGAGAAGCTTCTCTTAAAAATGGTAAAAGAAATATGGCAAAAAATACCACAAATTAAGGGCGCATTCAGACAGCTGTGTGCGAGTTAGATCCTATTCTTCTCACACGGACCATCAGACTGTGTGAAAACTCCCACATATGAGAAGCCTGATGGACTATAATGTGTCCATGTGCCGTCTGTAAAATACACGGCCAGCACAGATATGAATATACACCTGTGTGAATGGGTCCTTAAGAAGGAAGCTGTGATGATGATCAGAGCAACAAAGTGTCTGGTCATTAAGAGGTTAAGGCTTACAATGTAATATCATATCTTATAATACAGAGAAGATTCCAGCCAATCAAGGCTTACAATATACTGATGTGACAAGTTAGGTCCTGCTCCTAAGAGCTTACAGTCTAAAGAAAGGAACCCACTCATTACACACCTAATAGATGTCACCCTGGATCTTATCTACCCTCCTGCCTAGTGCTGCACATAATCCTGCTCCGAGGAGCTTACAATGTAGGAAGATGGACCTTACCTCTCAATGACTTTATGACCGTATGGATACAGATGGTGTAAAAAATCTAACATCTGCCTGATGGAGAAGCGTCTGTGCGTATATATGTAGAATAGTGTACGTCTGTGCGTATATATGTAGAATAGTGTGCGTCTGTGCGTATATATGTAGAATAGTGTGCGTCTGTGCGTATATATGTAGAATAGTGTGCGTCTGTGCGTATATATGTAGAATAGTGTACGTCTGTGCGTATATATGTAGAATAGTGTGCGTCTGTGCGTATATATGTAGAATAGTGTGCGTCTGTGCGTATATATGTAGAATAGTGTACGTCTGTGTGTATATATGTAGAATAGTGTGCGTCTGTGCGTATATATTCAGAATGGTGTGCGTCTGTGTATATATATGTCTCTTAAAAATGGTAAAAGAAATAGCAAAAAATACCATAAATTAAGAGCGCATTTAGACGGCTGTGTGCGAGTTAGCTCCAATTCTTCTCACACGGACCATTTATCGGCATAACAACATCCATGTATGAGTAGCCTGATGAGTTATAATGTGTCCATGTGCCGTCTGTAAAATACACGGCCGGTGCAGATATGAATATACACCTGTGTGAATGGGCCCCTAGCAAGCTGTGATGATGATCAGGGCAACAATGTGTCTGGTCATTAAGAGGTTAAGGCTTACAATGTAATATCATATAATACAGAGAGGATTCCGGCCAATCAAGGCTTACAATATACTGATGTGACAAGTTAGGTCCTGCTCCTAAGAGCTTACAGTCTAAAGAAAGGAACCCTCTCATTACACACCTAATAGATGTCACCCTGGATCTTATCTACCCTCCTGCCTAGTGCTGCACATAA
Organism: Eleutherodactylus coqui; assembly: GCF_035609145.1. Lineage (NCBI taxonomy): Eukaryota > Metazoa > Chordata > Amphibia > Anura > Eleutherodactylidae > Eleutherodactylus > Eleutherodactylus coqui. The sequence goes on from NC_089837.1 coordinate 345,611,878, forward strand.
TCCTGCTCCGAGGAGCTTACAATCTAGGAAGATGGACCTTACCTCTTAATGACTTTATGACCGTATGGATACAGATGGTGTAAAAAATCTAACATCTGCCTGATGGAGAAGCGTCTGTGCGTATATATGTAGAATAGTGTACGTCTGTGCGTATATATGTAGAATAGTGTGCGTCTGTGCGTATATTTGTAGAATAGTGTGCGTCTGTGCGTATATATGTAGAATAGTGTGTGTCTGTGCGTATATATGTAGAATAGTGTGCATCTGTGCGTATATTTGTAGAATAGTGTGCGTCTGTGCGTATATTTGTAGAATAGTGTGCGTCTGTGCGTATATATGTAGAATAGTGTGTGTCTGTGCGTATATATGTGGAATAGTGTGCATCTGTGCGTATATTTGTAGAATAGTGTGCGTCTGTGTGTATATATGTAGAATAGTGTGTGTCTGTGCGTATATATGTAGAATAGTGTGCGTCTGTGCGTATATATGTAGAATAGTGTGTGTCTGTGCGTATATATGTAGAATAGTGTGCGTCTGTGCGTATATATGTAGAATAGTGTACGTCTGTGTGTATATATGTAGAATAGTGTGCGTCTGTGCGTATATATTCAGAATGGTGTGCGTCTGTGTATATATATGTCTCTTAAAAATGGTAAAAGAAATAGCAAAAAATACCATAAATTAAGAGCGCATTTAGACGGCTGTGTGCGAGTTAGCTCCAATTCTTCTCACACGGACCATTTATCGGCATAACAACATCCATGTATGAGTAGCCTGATGAGTTATAATGTGTCCATGTGCCATCTGTAAAATACACGGCCGGTGCAGATATGAATATACACCTGTGTGAATGGGCCCCTAGCAAGCTGTGATGATGATCAGGGCAACAATGTGTCTGGTCATTAAGAGGTTAAGGCTTACAATGTAATATCATATAATACAGAGAGGATTCCGGCCAATCAAGGCTTACAATATACTGATGTGACAAGTTAGGTCCTGCTCCTAAGAGCTTACAGTCTAAAGAAAGGAACCCTCTCATTACACACCTAATAGATGTCACCCTGGATCTTATCTACCCTCCTGCCTAGTGCTGCACATAATCCTGCTCCGAGGAGCTTACAATCTAGGAAGATGGACCTTACCTCTTAATGACTTTATGACCGTATGGATACAGATGGTGTAAAAAATCTAACATCTGCCTGATGGAGAAGCGTCTGTGCGTATATATGTAGAATAGTGTACGTCTGTGCGTATATA